>NC_047067.1:3077355-3153725 GCF_902459465.1 Asterias rubens
ACATCTTAAATCAGAAAAGAATAGGGAAACCTTGGTTACTCTTTTTTTCTTCGGCCTGTCTCTTGTTACTTCAATCTACAACCATTACCCGGAATAATCAACGCGTGTTTTCTTCATCAGCTTCGAAGACTATAGTTCTGCTTGAATAAATGTGTGAAACTCATCACATCTAAAAAAAATCCCATGAATAAGTGAAGTGTGAAAATCATAATATTGCATAACCCTCGGAGCAAAGATTCAACATACTTCATGGCGCGATGTTTTGATTTATGTTCCGCACACCACTGAGGTGTTTTAGACAAGTCATAATGAGCTGTCAGACACTTGGAGTGTTATACTTTCGTTTATCTGCATAATTACAAATAAGACGTAAAATTATGCGTATTGATGACGTCATTAATTGAACTGTGGCTCAATTTGGTTATACATGGAATATCTTGTGTTTAATATTTGTTTTGGTAGCGATATAATAAGCAATGTGAATTCCTTCATTAATTTTAAGTTTTTACAACCGATGTGTGTTAGCACTGTATACTCTGTACGTTCTCGAGTTCTGTGAAAGCCGAATCCCACCCGAGTAAATTAATATGCCTGTGGTTTTTAAAAAGAATATACTTTATCCCCGATGCAAATTTAACATTTATTAAATTGAGTTCACTTATTTATTTTGTTTACTTTGTAAAAAGCAGTTATTCATAATCGGTACCTGCCGTTATTGAAGTTGATTTTCGTGATCGTGATTGCATTTCTTTTGTCTATCTGGTATTATGTTTTTAAACTACTAATAATTTCGCATTCACATCACTTTCGATTTGTGTAAAGTGCCTCCAAAATAGTCGATGCGTCAAAATAGGTTGACGGGTTTCTGACAAATATAGGCCTATGTGGAATTGGTTGTGCTCTGTTTACTGTGTAAGCCTACAGTCGTTTCATGTTCATTTCCATCTCTTGCATGGCTCTATTATTCTCAGTGCACCAGCCTCCAGGCAGTACAGCTTTACAATGTTCTAAAGTGAGTTTTGTGCAAACCAATTTCCCCTCGTAGCTTTCTCTAGGCAATTCAAAAAATGGCAAAACGCCAGAAGCTCTGCAAGCGCTGGATCGGCTTGATAAGTAATTATTTACATCATCAAAGACAATACACAAATTAATGTTTCTTTTAAAATAAATATCTCAACAGCACGACATGGCTTTTAAGTTGTACTGACATCGAGGCTGGTTTAAGAAAATTTTCTTGAATAAAAAAAATACAAAAGGCCCCCCATAAAGCTGACCAGACTCATACCTATTGTGAATGTTTGAAACTGCATTAGCATGAATTATATCACCGTATAGCTTTATTCACCTTACTCTAGCCAAGGACGCTCAATGTAGCCAAGTAATTAGTCAACACATTCGGTGGTCTCGTCTGAAGTGATTTCATCCTGTCGCTCTAATTACGTGTAACTCAAGTGTTTACAAAAAAAACTTCAGAATTTTTTTTTTTTACGAAAGAAAAACTTTTTGAATTTTTAATGAGCATATTTATGTACCGTGGAGCCATTCCTCTTCGATGAACTATTGATGTTTTACTTCTTTATGAGCGAGAGAGTATCAAGGCTCCTTTAAAAATTTGTTTTGAAGCAAAATCATTAACCAAAGATGGACAGTGGACACAGATAAATCATGTTTTTATATGCACATTTAAAACAAAAAAACAATATTGTTCATGAAATTAACACAACTTCACATTTTTAAAGCACAACTACATTTCCTCCATGCTTTGAACAATTGAATAATATTATAAATTAATTTATTTGAATATAAACAAGTCAACAATTGGATGGTGACCCCTTTTATAGTACTCCAAAAACTCAATGTAAAAAATGACTTCATGTTTCATAATTAATAGGTTTTATGAAGTACCCTCAAGCATTCATAGATTGAAGTTAAACCCAGATTTCCATGATTTAAAGAATATTGGCATTTAGTAAATCCACCTGTCCTCCCTTAAAAGAAAAAATGAAAAAGGGGATTACACTAACATGGAGGCATTAATGTAACTAGACTGAATGCCGGCAGGGGTATCAGACTCAAGTAATTCTTGGTCAGGTCGAGATTCGAGACATGACCACTCTTTCGGGGCACTGTGTTACTGTTCATGTAATTCTGCTGCTGGCAGCGGTTTGAATATTTTTTTTTAATTTTTTATTATTAAACCATTGATTAAAAACATACAAAACAATTGTATTAAAGGGAAGGTACAAGTTTGGTAAATGTCAAAGACCAGTGTTCCCATCATAACCATAAAATAACAAGCCTGTGAAAATTTGGGCTCAATTGGTCATCCAAGTTGCAAGAAAGTTATGAAAGAAAAAACACCCTTGTTGGACGAAATTGTGTGCTTTCAGATTTTAGTGAGAAATTACCTCTTTCTCAAAAACTACGTTACGTCAGAGGGAGTCGTTTCCCACAATGTTGTATACCATCCACAGCTCCACAATGCTTGCTACCAAGTAAGTTTTTTAAAGACAGTGGACACTATTGGTAATTGTCAAAGACCAGTCTTCTCACTTGGTGTATCTCATCATATACATAAAATAACAAACCTGTGAAAATTTGAGCTCAGTCGGTCATCGAAGTTGAGAGATAATAATGAAAGGAAAAAAACCTTGTCACACGAATTTGTGTGCTTTTAGATGGTTGATTTCGAGACCTCACGTTCTAAATATGAGGTCTCGAAATCAAATTCGTGGAAAATTACTTCTTTCTCGAAAACTATGGCACTTCAGAGGGAGCCGTTTCTCACAATGTTTTGTACCATCAACCGCTCCCCATTACTCGTCACCAAGAAAGGTTTTACGCTAATAATTATTTTGAGTAATTACCAATTTAGTGTCCACTGCCTTTAAGTTAATATTTGTTTTGAGTAATTAACAAACGTGTACCTTCCCTTTAATGTAACAGGTACATTTCAAAATGTTTGGTTCTTTCGCAGATGGGTTAATACGTACGATGTGACGTCATGCACCAGGAAAAAACAAAAAAATTGTTGATTATGCATGCTTGTACAGTTAGTTGTCCTGAAAGCCATGGGTTTAATTGAACTCTCAGACATGTTAAATCACTTGAAGTGGACATGATTAACGAACAAAATCACCATAACTATATTGCTTTTGACGGTAGTATAAGCTATACATTCACCAAGATGACGTATGTAGCCACATACATTGTATTTAAATTGGAACCACATCGAATGTCTGATTGTTCTTCATCCTAAATTTGTTTTATATACCCTTGATCCATCAGAATTCTGCAACCTTATGCTATAATTCGTATTCTAATGTTGGGTAGGGCTGATGCCAGGCTTGATAATCTTCGTAAACATTATGTTCAATCAGGAGATTGCTTCTTCTTTTAAGGAGTCGGAGGTTTTTGTGATGGAGTGTGAACGCTTCCTTAGGAACCCGTTAGTAAGACGGAAGGACCGACCACTTTGTGACTCTAATACGTCATTGTTTTTCAACTCATTTCCTCCTCATCGCAGTTGAAAAAAATGAATCTCTGCATTAAAATCAGGATCTGGCATTTACACAAGGCCAGTTGCATTGCCACTAATCAAAGCTGTACATCGTATTGTAAATAATTTCTCTTGGAAAGTATTATAGGGTGAAATCAATATGAGTTGCATGGATGCGCTGGGGGTTCTGAACCCTCGATGCATATAGCTCAATAGCCAACCATAAGATGTATTCATATTGGATTTCCAGTCTCTTTCTTTACTCGATGGTGAATCGGAAACATGATCTCAGTAGCACATGTTTAATTGTGAGGCTACTTTCATGATTGTATGAAGTCCGTTTCTGGTTCTATTTGTATCGTCCCTTTATGTGTTTAAACCCAGACAGTGAAGCAATTGTGCACCTTTTTCCATTGGAGCCGCCATTTTGCTTTTTCTCGTACTCACGTAGCTGTTACAGGCTGGCAGCGCAATTAGTGTCTGATCCCGTTTCAGTATTAAAATTCCGTTTCTGGTTATGTTGTGTACCTTCTATTATGTGTTGACATCCAGACAGTGAGCATCACAGGTACACATTTTCCATTGGGGCCGCCATTTTGTTTTTTTCTCGTACTCACGCAGCTGTAACAGGCTGGCAGCGCTAACAGTGTCTGACCCCGTTTTAGTATAAAGAAAGTCACTATGTATTAATATAGCACGCATGAAACACGAGACTCAAGGCGGCAGCGCGACACAATAAGCGTCACAAAGATAAAAGTGAAATTAATAAAGCACTTTGCTGTCTAGAATCCTGCAGTAGAATTAGCGAATGCGAAGAAGACTACACATGAATCTTGACATCGATGATAGATACATCGTGACAGATATGCATACTTGCTTACATATAATGACGTATGTAATCTTCAGTTCTGCCAACAACAACCACTAAATGTGTAACTTCTCTCAGCAGCAGAGTTGGGTGGGAGTCCGTTTGTCTGTCTGTTTCTTCACCATTTGTCTGTTTCGTCACCATTGGTGTATCCTTCTAAAAGCTTCTCTCTGCTTTTCCTGCAGTGCGTGTGTCTAGTATAAAGTTTATCATGTCAACACACAGGGGCCCAATTTCATAGAGCTGCTCAAGCACGAAATATTGCTTTAAAAAAAAAATCATAGCTTCGTAAAATCAGATTACCGGCCAAGACTCCACTCAATTGTTATACTAAGTAAACAACAGCTAACTACCAGTCATAAGCAATGTATATGGCATGCAATTTTGGCCAGTGACATGTGTAAAATAAGCGAGCTATTTTCGTGCTTAAGCAAATGTTTTGCTTAAGCAGCTCTATGGGCCCAGGGTCTCTGTTCGATTCCATGCGCCACAAAGACTGATTTTCCATGTGGGTGATTTAAACTGTTCCGCTCTTAAAGGCACTTGACATTTATTTATTGGTAATTACTCAAAATAATTATTAGCATAAAACCTTACTTGGTAACGTGTAAAGGAGAGCTGTTAATAGTATAAAACATTGTGAGAACTGGCCCCCTCTGGAGTTTCTTAGTTTTTGAGAAAATACGGTAACTTCTCAGTAAAATATTTGGATTTACTTCGATACCACACGCTTGAGGTCTCGAAATCATGCATCTGAAAGCACTTAACTTGGGTGACAATTGTGTTTTTTCTTCCATTATCCTCTTGCAACTTCGATGAACAGGAGTTTCAAATGTTCACAGGTTTGTTATTTTATGCATATGTTGAGTTGTGAGAAGACTGGTATTTGACAACAAAGGTGTCCAGTGCCTTTAAGCTAGTCAGAACGAAACTTAGTTTCTGAAAGCACAAACGCTAGTCTACAGTACGCATTATTGTTACAGACGCGAAGAGAAAACCCTAGTGAACGGTAAAGGTAATGGTAAACATGACAAAAGAAAACTACGATATGAACTGCTCTCGTTCTTAAGGTAGTCATAACGAAACATAGTTTTTGAAAAGCAAAATCCCAAGTCTACATTGCACATTATTACTACAGACGGGAGGGAGAAAACCCAGATTATGGCAACGGTATAATAAAGGAAAAGAAGCAATTACGACGAGTTTTATGAGTTCATCTGTACGTGAGAGTGAGAGCAAACTATAGGTGCACCAGAATGAAATTGCAATGCTCCGTTATTGACAGTTCGCATACACGAGTCAACCACTCACATCGGGACCCGAGTAACGATCCCTCGCCAAAGCCCCCGGTACATAATTGAAAAATGTGGTTTGAACCAGAATTGATTTCTCTACGGTGTTTCCATACGAAGGGACATTTTGATTTTCAAGCACGAGAATTTTGAATTTTGTTTTTTATATTTTATTTATAGCAGCTGCCTAACCATGATGCTTTAAACAATTAAAATTTATTGATAGATTAGAGTGGAGATGTTCTATTTTAAATGCGGGTATTTATTTGTAATATTTCAGCTTTTTCTCCTATTGAGGAGTCTGTGATTTAATAATGCGCTTTATAAAATATAATATGTGTTATTAATATTTTTACTCTTAGTTTTGAGGAATCTGCGAATCATATATATAGCGCAATGCTATTTGTTATTATTGTTTTTTTATTCTCGACTTGTTTGTCTATTTTTGGTCTTCATCGATTTTACAAGAAGACGATCAGCCAGAAATAGTTTACTAAAATATGTTTACTAAAATAGTGTCAGGTAATACCAGATTGGAACTGTTATTCGTGGTAATCAATTACAACAAAGTTTAACAAAGTGTTTATTTTTGTCAACGCATTATCTGATTTTACCTCGTTTTACAAAACCATTTCAAAAGTCAAACCCGTGGTCTATCTTTGACGCTCGTATCGTACTACCGTGTTCTAGAAGAGTTCTTGCGAAAACGTCATCAGTAAAAAATGTGAAACCATCGCGATATTTGCAAACGAATTCCTTCTAATTTGTCCTCGTATAGGCCTACTTAATGAGTAACATTCCCGGATTGTTCTATAAAACAAGCTTTTCTTTTTAAAGCGATACCCGTGGATCGTGTGACGTTTATTCCGTAATGTTCTAGGAGAGTTCTTACGAAAAAAGTCGTCAGTGCAAAAGGTGAGACCAGTGGCGATATCTGCAATACATTTCCTGTTAATTTGTCCTCGTACTTAATCTTTACATGAATAAAATTCCAGGATCATTCCATCTAATGACGTAACCACAGATCAACGTTATTTTGGATGCCTCATTAAGCTGATACATTCGGCCCTTTTCATTTAGATTTGATTACAAAAACATGTGTCATGTGCCGTTACAGCGTAATAATGCATTTAGTGAAACCGCCCAGGGTCGTCTGGGCTTTGTACTGTTTGCATAAACTAACGATAAAGTGCATTAAAGATGGTTGATGTTAACCTTACAGAGCCAGTATTATATAGAAGTACTAAATATTTGATTCTATCAACACGTCAAGAATAACAATTCCATGCCCTATGGAACAACCAATAGACAACTACTTCAACATGATTTAAATTATCATATTATTTTTTACAATGTGCGAAAGTTGTAGAAATTGTAATTTGTTATTCATTTGCAGATAGTAAATGGCCTGAAGTTTGGACCCTGTAGATAAGTCTTTCTTTCTTGGAGGCTAAATGACAATACAACAAAAATGAACAGGTTATTCATTTGTTCATAATTAAGTTTGTTCATTGTTATATTATTTCAATTAATTTGGGTTTTTTTCCTCATGAAGAAAACAAACACATTTTCTCGAAGTTGTATTTGGGTGTTTACTGAAGCACTAACGAAACTCCTACGTCCGAATTGACTCGGAGTATGTATCCCGTGGGGCTTGACTCAATTTCGGGTCAGTGTGATCCGAAAGTGGGTCAGGCCTCCTGGGACCTGGAATCCGGATTAAGTCTGATTCGTGAATTTTTGGGGTCTTTTGCTACGGGTATAAACCGTTCATTAAGTGATAAATAATTTGCACCGGTTGGCATGACCGGCCGAATATTTACAAACATTCAATCGTGTTAAAACAAAAAAATTATGACATGGAAAAGGCGTGAGAAGATTACAGTTGTCGATATCAACTGACAATCAAAGCGATATGGCATCACTTAAGTATACTTCATGACTGGTTAGAAATTTTACTTCCTCCGTGGTGTTTAAAACAGACAAGTTGAGAATTCTAGACTGCTAGGCTGATGAGTCACATGGGTCTAGACTCGCGTTTCAAGAACGTCCCGCCCTCAAGTGTCCACTTTACACTCGAATTAGGCACCGGTACTTCAGCTTTTTGGGGGTTTAGTGACTTATGAAATAGATACCATATGTGTGAGATTGTGGCAAAGTTCTTGTCGAAGCCGTATTGCAGTACAAAATCCTCCCCAGATAATTACCTTTGCCACAATGTAAAAAATAAATGTGGAAATTGGCTTTCCTGATCGAAATTACCCTTTTTGATGGAGTTAAAAAGAAAATCAGTTCTAGGTATGGTTTTGGAAGTATTAGTTGACGTATAACGGGATACGCACATAAACAAACACTTATCGGTTTTCTTTTAACACTGACTCGAATACCCCCCCCCCCCCTACACTCACCGATGTTTGATACGCACTGTATACCAGTGCTTTCCAGAGTTAGGAGCCGGGAAAACAAATTCCACTTGGGAATGTGTGCTACTCGGATGAGATTTGAACCCACGACCCAACACATTCCAGATTAGATGTCTTACCCAGATAACCCAAAGTTCTACACTCTTAAAACTCTCGGCTCAGAATTGACCCGTATTCCTTGTTCATTTGGGTCCTGATCCAATCCTGGGGTAGTATGACATGGAATCTGTGGCGAAATGACACAGAAATGGGTCAAGTTGACGCAAAATCCGATTAAAAATTCATTTTTTTTTCTTCTAAAACTAGTTTCAGGGTCAGCATGACCCAGGCAAGCCCTTTAAACCGGGAACCAGGACAATTCTGATCCAGGGGGGTTAGAGATTGTAATTGGTAATGCTAATTCTTCCCTGATGCAGTACTTTATTTCCTATCTCCTAGAAGGTTCGCTACTCGACAAAACAAAATTAGTCACGGTGTCATCCAGAGTAAACTCATAATGTCATACAACATGATCCATAGTGCTGCCAGGGGGTCGATTTCACAAAGTTGGGACTAGTCCTAACTTAGGACTAGTCATAGAAGATATTACAAACGTATGGATAGTCCTAAGTTAGGACGAGTAACTCGTCTTAAGTCGAGATAAGACTAGTCTTAACTCTTTGTGAAATCCACGTGGTCGATTTCACCAAGAGTTAGGACTAGTCCTAACTTAGGACTAGTCCTACAGGAGATATTAAAAACGTATGGCTTGTCCTAAGTTAGGACGAGTTACTCGTCTTAAGTCGAGTTAAGACTAGTCTTAAGTCGAGTTAAGACTAGTCTTAAGTCGAGTTAAGACTAGTCTTAAGTCGAGTTTATAAGACTAGTCTTAACTCTTTGTGAAATCCACCTCAGGGAGTGCAAAGTATTAATCTTTAGTTTATTTCAACACCGCATGGATCATTATACGCTCAACCGACACAAACTCAGTCAAGACGGATGGAAGAAAGTGAGGTTGTCGCCACCCGTATTTACCAACCCATTATCGAATCTTAGATGGATAACCAAAGTATGTTTTTAGAAACAATAATGATGTGAATTATGGCCGTTATTAGATTATTGTCATGAGCCGCATCATGCGAGACATGACTACACAAATTTGATGACTACGTCATTACAACAGTCGCCCATGTTTTGTTTCTCAATCTGAAACTTTTAATACAAACTGTATTAAATTATCTGATTACTCCCTCTGGCCGGAAGAAAAACATCACCCTGACTGTCGCCGACGTCAAGAAATGTTTGTTTTGCTTTGTCTGTGTCTCTCTGTCTTTTTGTTTTAATTTTAAGTGTTTTGTTTTGACATTGGTGCGTTAAGTTAAAGGAGATGCTGTCTTAGCAATGGTAATATTTACTTAAACCTGTCTCAACAGGTTTCCATATACTCTTGTATTAGGATGAGAGGAAAGCAAAATAAACGGAGGTAATTCTTGCACATTTCCAATGAGGCGTTGGGTAAACACAGTAAGGGAACTTTCTCCTTGAACACTCCCAGTAATGTGTTCAGAATTGATTTTAGTACTATTCACACGACAGCAATTTAACAGGGCACCCTTGCTTAATATTAGCATGATTGTAAAATGTAGCAATGTTTGACAACATTTTGCCCGAGAACTTTGACAGTAGACATAATTGTTGTTCGTTCACACATGGTACTTTTTGTAACATACGAGGCAACTTTTACAGCCAACTAGAATGCAGCCAACTGCAGTGAATGACCGCTTAAAACATTGACATTTGACCTGTTTTTTTTTTTTACATGGAACTGCTCGTCTGTAAATTGCTTCGTTTTACCTACTCTAATTTTCAAATAATCGTCTCGGTAATCGACTTCGATGAATCTAATAATTATTTGCGTCTACACTTTTATCTACACTGACATGCGGCGATTCTGAAATTCTGGTGGTTTAACAACTGGACGTTTAGATGAGTTTGCTCGTATCGTCTTCAGTATGGAAACAAAATTACTTATAAATACTCATTTTTACATCACGGTACCCTTATTGAACAGCCTTTGTTATGATATTTGTATTCTGATTAAAGATGTTGAATTAAATAAATAATATATACATAAATTTGTGCTTAATTGAATCAAGTCACGCGAAAACAGCAATCGTTAGAAATGGTTTACCGTTCCATGAAAGACTGATGCACCAGAATATGGTTATATTGTAATTGGGAGTTCATATATAGGAGGGAGGATTATTAAATAGATAATGACTGCAGTCACGTGTTAAACAGATTAACGCACTAATGAGCGTTAAATGAACCTGCGTGAGAACTTAATGGATTTGCTTTATAATAATGTTATTAATATACTTAAGTAGTTCAGGAGAGAGGACATGTAAGGTGGAAATAGGTCTGTAGACTTTGGTGTTGGTTTATTTTGTATTGGCGTTTTCGAAATATTGGATTCTCAGTTATACGGCAAACGTGTGATAACATAAAAAAAATACAGGACTTCAAACGGGCTGACGAACCCTATGATGGTCCATCATATATAGGGTTCGTTAGCCTGTTTGAATGACTGGAGCCAAAGCTCAAGCCATTGTTTCGAAAAGGCTGCTGAACCTAAGATGGGAAATACAAAGTGTCAATTCAAGTAAATGTGTCCCCATGTTTTAGAAAATTGCACTATTATAAAAGGTTACGTTTGGGCGATTTCTGCAAAAAAAATCAAATTCCCTTTTATGAATTGAACACGGTTAGACATAATACTTCAACACATAATGATCAACACAACTATAATGCCTCGAAATTGTATGGTTTCTTCTTTTACTACTTTAACTAACATGGTCCACCATTTTGTGGCATCAAACTCTTTTATAGCCCAAAAGCGCCCAATCCATCAACGAGAAGCACCTCAAATCCAGCAAAACCAACATAATTGAAGCAATTTCGAGTGACTGTGCACAATGGTTAACTAAAGGTTGACCATTTGCACTCAAACCCAGGCTGGTCAACCATTGGTTGACTACTGTGGTCGACCATTTGGAACCAGCCTCGAGCCCATGGTTTCTACACTGATCCCAACAGCATGTTCCGTTCTAACATGTGTAAAGTGCAAAGGGGAACCAGTGACACTATTGCGAAAAGGCGGAAGGTTCTAACCGAGTCGTTCGAGTGAGTGCGTCACTGCGCATGTGCGTTGCTGGTCAGTAGTTAACCACGGCTCGACTGAATGTGCCCATTCGAACTTGCTCATGGTTTTGCAGGAGTTGTTGTACTCGGCTTTGAAGTATAGGTACACAAACCACCCGTTCTAAAATCCAGCATATCGCGCCAAAACATTTGTTGGTGTACCGAAGAACAGAGTTCTTCTTTTGAACTAAGAGGTACTTTCTTTTTTTTCTCCTTTTTTTTAATACAGTCTATAGTGCTTCGAAAACTGCCCAAACTATACATTTTGTGGTGACAGAATCACCTTAGAATAAAATATACAGATCTACAGGATGCGTATTTTAATTGTGTTTTAAAGAGCAAGTGTCGTTAATCGAATAGTTTCACCGTTGGCATTTTGCCTTCCTTGTAAAGAACCGAATAATCAAGTAGTGAAAGGCCAAAACCACGAAGTAGTGGTTAATTTAATAGACGCCCACTCATTTATTATTCTATGGAGTGTTTAACATTTTATATAATGCACTTTCGATGATCCATGTGATCAATCACTAACGGTTATAAGATTCCCAATGTTTGAATACTACAGTATCTTCGGTTAAAAGCACTGGACACAATTGGGAATTACTCAAAAAAAGTATTAGCATGAAAACTTACTTGGTAAAAATAAGAGGTGTTCCGGGCTGTTGGCCCGAACACCTAACAAGCAATGGAGAGCTGCGATAGTATACAACATTGTCAGTAACGGCTCCTTCTATAAGTTACGTAGTTTTCCAGAAAGAAGTAATTTTCCACTAAAATATTTGAATTTAATTTCGAGACCTCAGAGTTTGATGTTGAGGTCCCGAAGTTAAGCATCTGAAAGCACACAATTTCGCGTGACAATGGTGTCTTTCTCGCAATTCGACCACCAATTGACAATTAGCAAAGGTTTTCACTCTCTTGAAAACAGGTTCGTGTGAGGGTAAGTGTAAATCAGAATCTAAAGACATGCATTTTCAAAAGGGGTGTTTATACAATACAGTCGGTGAGAAACAGTAATTGTCTATGCTAATAAAACATAGCTTCGCTGAGAACCATTCACAAACAATACATACTATATTTATGGTGTTTCGTTTGGTAAAGCCAGTTGCGCAACAATAGTGAAATAGTCGCAGCGAAAACATGACTTCCCCGTCAAAATTCGCTTCGCATTCGCATTCGCAGGAAGTAGGAACCAGGCTTAAGCTGATTTGACCAAGGCTTGCTGCTTAGCTTGTGAGTTATAAAACATAAACATAATAGTGGTGTTTTTTGGTTTTGTTTGATGTGTAACGCACTGTTAGCCAAGCGTATTTGCTCAGGTATAAATCGATCATATCATAATCTACATTTCATACAAGTTGCCCGCTTAGTATAATACTTGCACGTGCGTAAACAACTTTGCCATTTATAATGTATAAGGATGCACCACTGATCATAGTGTAAGACCGGAGTGTGTGTGAGTAGAAATCTACACATGACAAATGATACTCATAATGAAGGGTCATAGTTTGTTAATGATCCCCTTAAATGGCAAAATTCTCCCCTGAATCCACACTGCTGTTGTTAAACCTATGTGGATTCGTCATTCATGACAGTTGTATCATGCTTTCTCTCCTCATGTATGACTCTGTTTTCAGCTGAACTTTCACATGTGACCTTTAGCATAAATCTTTTTCATTTGCACAGTTTTTTTTAAGAGCTTTACGTTGACACAAACAATATATTCCTGTGAAATAACTTGTGTTATTCATTGTATGCATTTTGTGGTTATTTCTGTATTTTCTGTAATTTTATATTATTATTACCTTTTACTTGTGGAATGCATCATTGCTTTTCGGTTTTCAACCAAATCGCATGTAAGAATTTTAACAGTGAAGAACGCTGTATGTTTTCACAAGGCTTGAATCTGGTTTAGACGTTTCAATAGGACACCTTTTGTTTTTGATCGAATTACCACATACACATGCTTCACTAGGTCAAACAAGTATCGAAGTAAGTTATTCGCTAATGCCACATAAAGGTATGGCTTGTATTTTATATCAAGAGCGTGCAGTGCAAACTCTGAAAATGAATGACTCTAGACTTACGATGATTCACAGGTCACACTTGTATATATTTTGTGACCTTATTAAACTTGAACCTTTATTGATTTGAAAGAATCTGCTTTAGACCCCCGAATTCATTCAAATTGAACAAGAACTGATTACAATGGGCGACTGAACGTCGCAGCTTTGGAGAATTCCATACCAGTCAAAGCTCGGATGCTTTACATTATTGATCATAATCATACTAGAACACATTTATCATAAATAACCGACCATATTTCTGCAGAGCGATCGTTGAGTTCTCTCCATTTTAGCTTTCATACATTGGTCCTGAAAATCGTTTAAAGGTACTTTCTCTCGTTCATCCGCATGGCTTTGGTTCACATGGAGCTAAATCTGCATCTATACACTGCATAATCATCTTCATATATAGTTTAATGCTACACCACGGCCTGTGTCTTGAATTAGACGCGGTCGCCATTTTGTTTGTTTGCATTGGTAAGATGACATCCCATAGAGCACATGCAGAAAATATTTTTTTTGTTTCTGCTTTTACGTACACAGAGTTCCCCCGAGTGGTTCTTATTGACATTTTATTGTAAAATGCCATTAAACAACACCATTGTATTCTATTCAACGAGTACGTTGCCATAGATACTATTTGGCAATAATTGTAAGCGAAGCCTGGTGCATTATGCTCACTTTTTGTTTACCTCTTCCTTTTTGTGAAGCTCGGTAGAGAATTGTTAGACGAATGTCCATTTCGCAAAAAAAAAACTAAAAAAAAACAACAACAAAAACCATCGGGTTATGTTGAAATAGCTGAATCTGACATGAAATTTTCTGTTAGTTGTTATAATAGTAAATACAAAAGAAATTTGTAAAGCACCTAATGCAAAAGCCTGTAAGGGCATAAAGACAAACAATAAACTATACAATGAGTGAAAGATATACAATTACAAATCAGCAGATTACAAATGAACAACTTCATTTCTGCATGAGTTTTTGATACAGACTTAAAACAGTGTACAGAACTAGCCTGGGAAATAAGCACCAGGAAGACCATTCCAAAGAAGTTTAGCAGCGTAAGAGAATAATCTTTGACCCTAACTAAAATAGAAAAAGCTCTTGTAGTTGAAGGCAATGCCTGTTTAGATGATCGTAAAGTCCAAGTTGGGGAGAATGGTAAATAATAGTATTATTAATTACCTGCATACTGAATCACTGATGCATAACGAATAGTATATTATATCATAATTGCATCCATAACTCACTTTACTTCACTATCGGGAATATCTTGGATTTTAGAATCAGCTCAACCAGTCATGTACTTCTGTCTTTTTCGAGAAGTATAACGAACCATAATCTCTTGATCAAGAAACAACGTTACATTAATTATTGCTATGGGTCACGATCTTTTGGTCTTAGCATTTTTTCTTCAGTCGTCTCAGGGATAATCATATAGAAACATAACGACGACACGAGCGGAGACTAGAATAAAGTCCTAGCTGTTTGCAAAGGCGACGTGACTGGGAGACTGTATTGGAACGTGATAAGATCACGTTGCAAGAGAACATAAATAGGCTGAAGTTCATTCAAGGGGGGGATGCTGTCCACATCAAAAACGAAACTCATTCCAAGCCTCCTGTTCTCTTTCTTTTTCCTGAGGGGGGCCCCCGGGAGTTCATCACCCACACACAAAAGTCCAATGGACGCAGTTCCACAATACATCTTAAAGACAATTGAGTTCAATTGGTCGTCGAAGTTGCTAGATAACAA
Organism: Asterias rubens; assembly: GCF_902459465.1. Taxonomy (NCBI): domain Eukaryota; kingdom Metazoa; phylum Echinodermata; class Asteroidea; order Forcipulatida; family Asteriidae; genus Asterias; species Asterias rubens. The sequence goes on from NC_047067.1 coordinate 3,092,442, forward strand.
TGAAAGAAAAAATACCCTTGTCACTCAAGTTGTGTGATTTCAGATGCTTGATTTCGAGACCTCAAAATCTAATTATGAGGTCTCGAAATCAAATTTGTGAAAAATTACCAATTTCTCGAAAACTATGCACTTCAGAGAGAGAGCTGTGTCTCACAATGCTGCATACCATCAACAGCTCTCCATTGCTCGTTACCAAGTAAGGTTGTATGCTAATAATAATTTTTAGTAATTACTAATAGTGTCCAGTGCCTTTAATGATGTCTTCATCTGGTGTCCGTGGAAACAGAGAGGTGCTTTCAAGAACTTTAAAGCCATTATACACTTTCGGAACAGAACATTATTAATAAACACATGTCATGACACGGCGGAACGTGCGGAAACAAGGGTGGGTTTTCCCGTCATTTTCTCCCGACTCCGATGACCGATTGAGCCTAAATTTTCACAGGTTTTTTATTTTATATATTATAAGTTGTGATACACGAAGTGTGGACCTTGGACAATACTGTTTACCGAAAGTGTATAATGGCTTTAAGAAATTTGGCGACAGAATGAACTGATGAACATATTTTGGATTGCTTTGGGAGAACCGTAACGATCAGATTAAGTTGCAATTAATTTTGGTTGGCTCGAGGAATGGTATTGTCAAGTACTTTTTGGATCTCTGAATGCTCGACTGAATTTTGTCCCTGGTAAAACTGAAGTGGCATGGACTTCTCCTTGCATTTTGAAAATGACGGGTTTTTTTTCTGTATACAACATTCACGATTCATCGAACTAGTTTGTCCGTCACCCGTAATCATAAAATTTATTAATTTCCCTTAATATGCAATGCGGTAAGGCGATCATCACACCAACCCTCTCATATTAAAAAGTAAAAACACATGTACAGTTGTCAAAATTGCTCTATGTATTTGCAAGATATAGCCAGAGGAAGGACATGATGGGGCTTGGGCTGATATTCGGTTGAGTATTATTTCAACCAAGTGGAAAATCTCTGAGTTGCGGCGCCTCGTATTGTTTGTGCAAATACAAACAGCATGGTTTGGATTATCTTTAAGTTTGGACCCACAAGGCTTAATAAACGTCCGTTCCCAAGAGACAACACTCCGTGTCGATATTATTCGAAATCCTCAACAAGATAACGAAGTTGGGTCCCTCTTTCATTACACGCTCTAGTAAAGACAGTCAGTTAGAGCTATTGGGAAGAGTGTAGACGTATTACAAGGCGGTTTGTATCAACCCCACCAGCGTTCACAGCTGCAAGGACAGAGAGTCATGGAAATGGTTGCTTGAGATGATACAAACACATGGACCTAATTCTAACAGCCTTAGAAATGGGATGTTTTCTGTGAATATCTGCTATGACTGTAGTTTGGGTGAGGATGTTCTATCGCTGGAGGCGCACTTCAAGCCCTACCAACGTACCATCCAAACGACACTGATAGCTGTTATAGGGCTACTTTTGCGCTCAAGATAATGGCGCATTAATAGAGCCCTGCAAATGCTGATTAGAAAAAGAGATTTTTTTGTATTTCGCCTTTTTATGTCTGAGGTCAAGAGTAGGGTTTATTACAAGGGGATCAGCAGTTGCGCACTTATATATTTTTATTTTTTTATTTTTTTTTATGGAAGTCGCCAGACACACAAGGCCTGAAGGCCACTTCAAGGTGTGGGCTACAGTTATTTTTTGTTCCAGAGGCCGTTGCCACTTACTCCTTTTACAGTCCATACGGATATAGGCTTGGGCACCATCAATCTTATGGCAAAGTGATACACTGTGGATAGGAAAAGCAACTGTTACTCTGTAGTATCGAATTTCAGTAATTTAAAAAGTAAACTTAGACTTGTGCAGCGAAATAAACATATGGGGATTTGGAGATGTGTTTGGCGATTCAAATAGCAGACTTAATCTCGTCATCTGGACTAGAATAATTAGCCGTACAGCTGTGGCGATGTTGAATCTAGTGAATAATTATTTATTGTAATACGCGAGTAATACTCAAATAAAGTATAAATGTCTGAGTTGTGAAATGGTGAACACAGAGGGCTTGAAGTTCAGACAGATTACAAATCATGTTTTCCCAACATTTTTGATGTTTTGAAGGATGGGTTATATTTGTAATTTTTTTGTTCAGCATGGTGTAAACACAGAGGGCTTAAAGTTCAGACAGATTTACAAATCTTGTTTTCCCAAAATGTTTGATGTATTGGAGAATGGGTTATATTTTGTAATTTCTTGTTCAGCATGATGTAAAGGGCTTAGAGTTCAGACAGATTTACAAATCTTGTTTTTCGAACATTTTTGACGTATTGAAGGATGGGTTATATTTGTAATTTTCTTGTTCAGCATGGTGTAAACACAGAGGGCTTACAATTCAGACGGATTTAAAAATCTTGTTTTCCAAATTACTTTTGATGTATGGATCGAGGAGGGGTTATTATTTTGTAATTTCTTGTTCAGTTTTCATTTATTTCACCCAGAGTAGATACTTGTGTTTTTTTAACTGAATCACTTAATGTTTTACTCGCATGGACGCACCTAATTGTCTTGTCACAAGTGTTGGCGTTGGCGACACGAAGGATTTGGTTCATGGCTATTAAAAACAAAATAGCAGATTCTACCTCGACGTTTTAATCGAAACTATTGATCGGTTAACGCGAATTTCCTTGTTCTAGTACAGTCCCAATGGTAGGGAGAGCAGAAAGCTTTAACCATACTCGCTTATCGTCGTGTTGAAATCCTTGGAACTTTTTATGTGTGAAAAATTGTACGTATTTCATGAAATTAAAAATTCCCGAGTGATAGAATAACGATGAACATTTTGACGTTGATACGGTCTGATTAAAGTAAAGTGTTGTTTTTGTCATTCGAGAAGATCACGTGTAAGTTTAAAATTAAACATTTCTGAATGATGACATGACGATGCCCATTTCACGATTCGTTTTGAGGACTTGAAACTTTGCATGGTGAAAAAAACATCCGATCGTCTTCTGGATGCCTCCAGAAGACGATCAGAGCATACTGATCGAGTTGAAACCAACGGTTCTTTTCAGAACCACCCCAACTAATTATAGATAGTCATTACATGGTGTTACCACAAACCTTTCTATTTATGATTCGTTTTACAGTCTATTTATTGTAACCATTTCGAGAATTTCATGTAAGTTTGACTTGTCGGGAATTGTTTCCATTGTAAACCGGGGTGTGAATGGTAGAGACATTTGCTTCAATGTCAAAGAGTAAAGGATACTCGTCTGTGTGTTAGATAGTTAAATTTACAATGTCATTATATAATTATCTAACCGTTCGATGCAGTGTAAAATTTTAAGCTGATTCACAAACTCGTGTTTATTTCAATTAAAAAAGCTCTGCACATTGCTTTGAATTTGCCTACGTTTTCCCTTGTTTTTTTAAGTATGTCGTGCCGAACTGATCGATTTGTTTGTTTATGTTTATATAAAATGGTTTTGCTGTCTTTGTTTGCCATTGTTCCACTTGACTTATCACCCCCTGACATTTTGTGTATGTTTAACACCAGCTGTTCCTATACAGCGTATAATGTACATAAGGTCTTTGTGACATTTGATGGTTTTAATTGTCATTCGATTTGGCAAAATGAAGTTACGAATCAAATGAGTTTGGTTCAAGGTCAGTTTTCATACAAACGGATTTGTTTTCCTGCCTTTGCATTTCTTAAAGACAAATATATACTACGTACGTTCAAGTGTATAGGTGAAACGGTCATTAGTCCATGGCTTAAAAAGGGAGTAATTTTAATGTGATTTAAATTCACAGAGTCACAATTTGAAGCTGAATTATTAACAACTGCACAGCGTAACACGCGGACGTGCATTGTAATCTTCGTTGACGAAGATTCCTCGAACAGACTTCTATAATGACGGTATCTAATTATGTTCATCAAGAGACAGCTTCTCATCATGATAAATAACAGTAGTCTTACGAGCTTACGGCAGCTGTACATCGCAACGACAACCTCAAGATTGAATAGGGAGAGGGATGGCCAGTTCTTTATGCTGTGATCTCTTTGACATTCACAATACACAGGGAGGAAGAGAAGATGGTAGAACGGCGGAGCAGCTAACTCAAAGGGCTTGGATGATTTGTGAGCTCTATGGGAACTTCCTCTGAGAACAAAAAACATCGTTTGGCTTTTTCCTCTTTGTGGGAGGGAAAGATCGATTCAAGTGCTTTACGTCCGGTGTTTGGAGACTGTTTCTTTTTATAAATTATTACTAGTCAGTAATTGATACGATTGGCCGTTGCTTGCATGAATTGTATACAGGTCGTGGATGCTAATATCCTGGTGTTGTGATGATGTTATTGATGATGTTATTGATTGAGCAATAAACCAGTCGGGCGTGACCGGTGGCTGGGCAGCACCCCGTGACCTGGCCATCGGCAGTCCGTTGCCCACCAGTCATCCTGTGTAGTAGTCTATAGTCTAGCTCTTCAGTATAACGACAGGCCCAACGGGACTCGGCCTGAGATTTAGGTAAGATTCAATACTACCGACCTTACAACATTGGCGACGAGGTAAATTGTTGCGTAAATAGTTGCGTGCGATTTATTTATCAGTAGTTAAATTATTAAATTATAAGTCCCTGTGAGGAATTCACGGGACTAATTATTTTATTTCCCAAGTGCAACACATTTGGAGTTGTGCAGTTTGGGTTTTTTCTTGTTAATAGCACATTCAATCATTAGTTACATCGACAACAATCTACTTTTTGGTTGAAAGCTGTCGATGGTTAAGCACCACAATTATCTCACTAAATTTAAGTATATAGTCTTCAAGAAAATCAGCTTTCGCCGAAATTTTTGTAGTCTGTGTACGTCATTGAATTTAACTAGTATATAGCCTTTAACATAATCAGCTTTCGCCGAAATTGTTGAAGTATTTATGCGTTCATACAGACCTTAGGAATATCAATGAATTGTATGTTTGTATATACTTGTATACTGCTCAATTTTAGTATGTTATAGCTTTCAACATTTTAAGCTTTTGCCGGAATTTTTGTAGCCTATAGTCATATTATCTCCGTCTTGTATTTTTGCATATACATGTATACTATATTAATATAAAGTTGGTATTCCTGCATGCGTGGTGCGTACTTTTAATTTTGAACAGCGAAACAAAAATTGTCAGCTTTCATTTATTAAAATGTGGCGATACGTGTTTAAAAAAATAAACACCAAAGTTAAACAACTGTCAATCAGGTCAACCTGTAGTGCGTCATTGCGACAGGAGCGTTGGCAGTATAGCTTAATGACGGGCAATTTAGCCATACTTTGAATACCAACTTTTCTTGTTACATAATTGTATAGGCCCTACCTATTTCCCCAAGGATTATTGTACACCAAATATAATCATATTGTTTCTTTATTATGCTTTTTATGTTTGTCTCTCCTTTGTTTATCTATTTCGCCCAAAGTCAAATGAAATGAAGCACGCCCTTTTCTTGAAGCTCTTTCCAAAAATTATTCCATCTCCGAAATTAACAGGATTGTACTGAATCTAAGCAATTCATAGTTTATAATAATTGCCTAATGTTACTATTTTTTACGGTATTATGTACACACTGAGGGCGGGGTTGCTTTTTTTCTCAGAAACAGCACAGTACACAAAAAATCAGACGGCAGTTCTGTCTTTAACGTTGCATTTATTGGAAACAAAAGTTATACTGAAAAGTTATATTGAAAACAAAAAAAAGTTATAAAAACACGTCTTTCTCCCTCACAGAACAACTCGAACTAAACTAATATCTATACAACCTTGACTTTGTGCAACAGTCATGTATATCAACAGAACAGTCGAATCTCGTTTTGGGAAGTTTTGATGTAAAAAGAAAAAAAAAAAAAAAGTATTCAAAACCATGCTAATGCAAACCGAGCACCAAGGAAAGACGGCTTCTAAACATTTTTATTAATATATTATTTTAAGAACCTTGCCAGTTTCTAGTTGCATTTCCCCACTTGTTTTTGTGCGTAGCTAAAACAATAAATTTATAATAATGTAGGTCAAATCAATGGATTCAACACCTTCTGTCGTACGCGTGAAATTCCCCCTTAGTCAGTTTCTCTCACAGAAGGATGCACCTTGGCATGGTATAGAAACACCTTTTTGTCATTGCCTGTTTATGGTTGAGCGGAATTGTTTCAAAAGAGGGCGCCCTGTAAAGTGCGCCAGCAACGCAGCAGTTCATGCGTCACTGCACAACGCCCCTGCACTCAGTGAGGCGGGAAGGACAGGTGTGGGTTTCATGGAGTAAGTGAGACTGGATGTTACACCTGTGGGAGGGAGGGCTGAGTTTAACATTTCGTTCAATTTGGCAAGGATGATGAAAATGATAATGGCAACAATGAACATAGCGAATGTCGTACACAGTTTTCTAATAACATTTATCTTTTGCAAACCTGTCGTTGTTAAAGGGATAGTGTGAATACTATTATAACAGAGTAATTTAGTCAGTTATAATTATTGTCATATTGTTGAAATAAATGCTTAACTACACATCATCTCCAAATTAACAATGATACTGTTTTTAATCTTTTACTCGTAATTTTAACTAGACTGTTTCTCCAGGTAGTCGTCTCGACAGAAACTTGTTAGCCAAACTTCTTAAAAGGCAAGGCAGTACTCAATGTTGTTGTCTTGCAGCGGTTTATGAACCCGCAGTGATCGAGTGTTCTGACTCTTCGTCTTACCTGTACTTGCACTACAGAATCCCAAAACATAAGAATCAATGAATGATGGGGTTTAATATTTCCAGCCTCCCTGCCTCATCCGTCTGACTGTCGACATCTTGATGAGTCTATGTCCCGCAGGAACGGACGACGAGGGTATCGGATGAAACATGACGAATGGGAACGCATGCCCCGAATCTAGGTATCCCGGAGACCTGAAAAAAAAATGATTAAATTTAAAACGATCGTCGTCCAAAAGAACCTTCATTTACAATCCTAAAGTAATGTCGTCAAAGAGACCGTCACTTGTGAATATACAAAATATGCGTACGTATATCATTATTCGGTAGCTTTTTTTATGTTTTTTTTGTTTTAATCTACCCCACCATTGACGTAACTGTTGGAAGGGGGGTGGGCAATTAATTGGATTTTGTAAACTAAATATTTTTAGACGTAGTAAAATGTAGCACATCATAAGTGTTAATGTGATTTTGTCAAAATGTTTTTATAAATAGTTTTCCGTTGACAGGCAGACAATTTTTTTTCAAACTTACGTCAGCTTAAAATTCTTTTTTTTTTTAAGTAAAATTGTATCATAAGATTGCTGAAAAGGGGGCGATTGGAAACTACAGTCTTTAAATTGGCCAGAAGTGCCCCCTTAATAGAAAAACAAGTTCATACAGTAAACTCAACGGAATACTAGTTTCTGCTCAACCCCGAACATTACCTCTACAGCCGCAAAGCGAATTCTTAATGAAATGTATCCTGCTCCCCTTGATGTCCCAAATACAATTATTTTTCTTTTTTAAACTCAGCTTATTATAGATCTGCAACATCTTGTTTCCAGGTAGTAAACGTAGAGGTCGGGGACAACAAAACAAAAAATGCGCGAAGCAGCCAGCAGGCTATGAGAGCACATAATGCCGATTGCAGATTGCGTAGTCACCTCGTGTTCACACTTATGGTGATCCTAACCTAGCTTCGCGTATTTTCATAGCTGTGCCTTTGTAAGAGGACACTATGAAATGCAAAAAATGAGAATTGTATCGTGGATTTGTACAGACTTGGTTACCAAGCCGTGCCTCCAAGCAGTCAGATGTTGTCTTAACCATTCCGTTTATGGAGAGAGAACAAAAATTAACAAATTAAGAGGAGGTTCGGGGATTTTTTTTTTTTTTTAAACATAGAAACAAAATTCCGGAACCTTAAGCCTCATGTAAGTAAAATAAAGAATTGTTTGCAATAGATATAGCAGTATGTGTTAATTACTCATTAACTTAAGCAGTTAATTATCATCCAAAGTCAGGTGTGACTGCGATGGTTGAGTTCATTTGTTCACAACTTTCTAAACTTCTAAATTGACAACAATTGCTCCAAAACGAAAAGGCTTACAACAACGATAATAAGTGAGTAATTGGCATGTTGTCCCATGTTTTCCCCGAAGTTGACGTCAAGTCGTAAGGAACTTGGGCGCCTCTTCCTTAGTCTGAGGATTTTTCACCTGCTCTATGTATTGAAAGAAATGAGGATTATTCCTACGACTTCAACCAACAACAAATTTATGACATTCGCGTAATTAAAGTACTACGCAGCACTGTTAAACCCAAGAAAACTTGAGACTTTAAATTTCAAATAACCTTCTGCAAAACGAAGGAGTCACCGGGGTGGCAATGTAAATGATGGATTCCGGTTCGCCTTTAGTGACATAAATTATGTGCTGAAGGCCATAATATTCACAAACAATTTGAAAACAAGAATGCCCCGGTGTCGATGTTATAGTGCTCTTTATGCACAAGTATAAATACAAATCTTGGACACTATTAGTAATTGTCAAAGACCAGTCTTCTCTCTTGGTGTATTTCAACATGTGCACAAAAAACAACATTGGTCGTCGAAGTTGCGAGGTAACTATGAAAGAAACAAAAAACACCCTTGTCACGCACAGTTGTGTGCTTCAGATGATTGATTTCGAGACCTCAAATTCTAAATATGAGGTCTCGAAATCAAAGTCGTGGAAAATTACTTACTTCTCGAAAACTACTGCACTTCAGCGGGAGCCGTCTCTCACAATGTTTTATACTATCAACCTCTCCCTATTAATCGTTACCAAGTAAGGTTTTATGCCAATAATTATTTTGAATAATCACCAATAGTCTCCACTGCCTTCAAAGCCTAGAGTTCGCTTCGTATATTATTTAGATGTTATAAATAATATCTCCATTTTGAATCAGTGAACTCTAATTTCAAGAACTACTCATTTCAAAACTCAAACATGTTCGCTGACGTCACTTGGTCGGTTTAAGTTTTATAATGGTTTGTCATTAACGGGATTCATTCAGTTTTGTGTATACGTAGAAAACAAATTACTCGGATCAAATGAAATTGTAATGTTTGTTGACAGAAATTATCATTCAATGAATTATGCAGCAATCAAAGGGAAATTACGCCATTCTTTTGAAATAACAAACTTATTTCCCATCGTACAATAATCTCATTTATCAGTTTTTTTAAGACACCTCCGAAATTTACCCAAGATCGACATCGAGCATGACTTATTATATGAAACAGTTTTATTGTTCAAACATTGATTGTGAGATAGTGTCCAATCTTCTATTGACGATCAAAATGAGTCTCTTTCCACACGAATTGCCATCATCAATCATTGCGGGAAAACACAGGCGTCGTGTTGCTAAGTTTCGTCAACGAGTGTGAGATTTTATAATTAATTGCCCTCTTTAAAGCAGAAAGTGCTTGGCGAGTACAGAGTGCTCGCCAAACATGAAAATGTTAACATTATTACAGGCAATGCACGGTTACCGATTATACACCGATTAACTCAAGCATCAAGACATCATTGCATACTAACACCTTGTTATTATCTGCCCTACGTAATACTCCCCGTCGAAATCGCCACGTATGCATGAGCCGTCCGCACACTTTACTGCAAAATGCCCCATCGATAAACCGCCAAGGGAAATACAATTTTTTTCCCCGCACAAACCCCGCGTAATATTTCGTACAAATCACCCTCTAGGCATTGTGGGTAGGGTTGCAGACGATACTCGTTTTGGCGGGATTATGTATTGACATCATGTCCTGCTGCTGCATGGGTGTTGCATGCCACTGCCACGATACACGCATACGGCGATCCTGTGAGTTGTCTGGGAATAATAATAATAATGCACTCCACATAAACCACATGTGTTTGATATCATAAGACAACATGTACAGCGGAGTTACATTTGAGTACGCTGGTAATTGCTGAGGACGGATCCATTCTGACGCAGAGTAGTGAGTGTGGAAACAACAGAGGTATTGTCTGTTGGATTTTTGGAGTGGGACTTTTTAGGAGACACAAAAGAAGGATGTATCCACGTCAACTACGGAGGATGATGAAGCGGGGTCGATCGGGAAGGAACCCTCAGGGACGAGGGGGTTGTCACTCGCTGCCTTCAACTTCCAAGATACCAAGTGAGGATTTGTAGTCTTCTTTCAGTCAGTCTAGTTATTGATTTTACCATTTGTGGTGTACACAATATCTACTTTATGAGAGATAAACGGGTCTTTTTTCGAAGCCTGGTCATAAGCGAGCGCTGATATTCACTGTTACGGTATATCGTATTGCTGCATCGACCAATGCAGCAATGGTATCGTTTATTGCTCGATCATTGTGCTTGTTTCAACATCCTCATTACGTTTAACCATTGCACTGAACGCTGATATTTAACAGCTTCTGTAAAACACCTATGACGCATTGTGTAAATAATTTACTTGCATTTTGCCTTCATGCATATTGTTCATAAAACATCATTGGTACATTATTTAACCGCTGCTGTTGATATTTCTTAAAATATGCATATAATTACCGCTTAAAACAATTATTTTGTAATCGATACAACTTACTGTTTTACACAGTAAACATATCCACCTGTTGATATTAATCAATAACTTAAAATACATAATTTGCATTAGATGATTATCAGAGACCCCTGGAGTATCGTGTCTCTGCTAACGATAACGCTAAGTTAGGAATGCATACATTTACCTCCAGGGCAAGGCTTTAACCTACACCTTGCGATCGCGTCTAAAAGTATTTTGAATATTCCGTTTGCCGTTTATCATTCCCGGAGTCCCTAGGGTCGACGTACAGCCGTCAAGGGCCTATGACTTATCTCCGAAGACACGGAGATTTTATATTTTGCAGCAGTCGAATGGACGCACTGGGGGTTCGCGCCTTTATGTAAAGTGATGTTTTCCCACAGCACTTTGTCCGGCGCTGCTAAGTGTTTTTTTATTCTACACAGTTGTTATGGAAAGGAAACTAGAGAGCTTGTAACACATGTTAGAACCATTTGGGCAAAGGGGTGAGGGAGATTCAACGCTGATGAGAAATTGGAAAACAATTATTTATAATTATACAAAAACGGCTGATTGATTCTTTAATTATTTAAATTATGGTGGCTTGTAATTTGCTGGTATATATAAAATTTGAGATTATGCGGGAAATAGTGACCTCCGTTTTCATTATAGAGCAGTTGTTATTATGAACGTTCTGTATGTCAGCTTTATACTAAAGACATGTATGTTGCTAGCTCTACATTTCTTAAAAGTATCTGTTATTTTGTTGTTCTTGTTATTTGATCTACAATATAACACATTGTTTTTTTTATTCTGAACATTATACTTCAAATTTTGATGCGGATACGTTGCTTGCGAATAAACTATGTCTCTGTTTTATAAAACAGTTAAATTACATGTGTTACCCGAATGTCTTAACATACCAGAACGTTATATGTTGCTTAGTTTAGGAGAGCGATTAAATAGAAATGTAAAAACAAATGTTTGGTTAACTTGATTTCTGCTCTGAGCCTCAGCTGACATTTTACTGTAACAAAACTGTTGTCGAAACCAAAGTATTTTAAGGTCTACAAATCCAAACAGTCTTATCCAAATAAAAATATTCAAAACAAAAATGAAATTCGCTCCAGTTTATATATGTCTTGCAATAATTATGCAAAGTAGGTCAAGATAGCTTCTCCTCAATAATGATAAGCAGGAATTGTTTTTATCTTGACAGTTTTACACTCAGTATGCCAATGATATCTTGTAACTTTACCCTTTTGGATACGGAGTTTGTGTGGTGTGTGTCCGACATAATTCATTGATATGTCACCTTTATTCTGAATGTCAGTTACACGTCGAATCTATTCAGGTTGAATCCAACATGTGTCGCTTCATTTATAAAACAGGACATGTTGTGTGTATTATTGTATGGCGAAAACACCCACTCACGTCTATGTGTACATTTGTATTGAAATACGCAGATCTACAGATGGTTTTCACATGTCATGCATGGGTGTGATCCTTTGTTGTGTTTGATAAAACTAATTCAGTTGTTGATAAACCTACCAGGTTTTTCACGTTAGGGAAAAGTGTAGTGAAAATAACATATAAGGTGAGTTGAAGGTATGGTTAGCACGAACCTCGTCCCAAAATTACCATTTCTATCAGAATTAAGCCGACTTGTAAATGGTTTCATTGTAAATCCACCATGTTTCTTTGAGTTTATATTAGGAGATGCAAAGGTTATGTGGCCGTCTTTGTCTATTGGAGTTGACTGAACTCGTTTCAAGTTTTGCAAGGAGGGTCGTTTGTTGACCATTGTACTTTTCATGTATGAACGGCAACTTAGGACTATGTGTACCATAGCCAAATGTGTGGACTCTAAACAAAATTATTCTTTGTTGACTTAATTAACAGTTTTAACAAACTTGTAGATCATCATCCATTTAGAAGTGGATCATGCGCGGATTTAAGACAATTGACGATTTGTATCGTGGTCATGTCGAGATGTCTGCTCACCAAAAACATTTAAACTATACCAAGGTCGAAACAAATAAATCAAATTGACCTCGCCTATTTATCTGTTTATAGACAATCAGAAGTCATGACTTCTGAAGTAAGAAACTATTTGAAGGTGAACTCAGCATAATCCAAACTCTACATCCGTCGGTACGTCATGTCAATTTCGAGCGTCCATCTCTCTTTAAGATCTCCATTATGATATTGGATCATCTAAGATACCTCATTGAACATCCACCTTATGGAACGTCACACTCGTCGCCTTTTTAAAACCAATCAACACTATTTTCAGACTTGATGGCAAATACTAACGAAGCCATACAAATTCGTCATCTGATCTTCTAGAAAGAACACAAAAATAGTTTGTACCATGACATCATTAAGAATTTTAAGACGTTGGGGGTTAAGATGGTTGTTATCAGTTTGATGAATGGATTAACTATTAATTGGCTATCGCGGTTTAAGATGAGTAACGCTACATGCGATGTATTACACACTGCATGATCAGAACCTGCCGTAATGCGCCTTGTAAAGAGTCTACCACTAAGCATGCGATGTATTACACACTGCATGATCAGAGCCTGTCGTAAGGTGCCTTGTAAAGAGTCTACCACTAAGCAGACCCATGAAATTGCGCCTAAATAGATTGAAGTTCCTTTTGCGACAGTCATTTCTCTACCAGCGAAGATACCGTATTGCTTGACAAGCTTGTCAGCGATTCTCAAATGCTACGGTAACATACCGACACTTGTATTGAATTCTTAATAATATACCAGTTATAATAATTCAAGATGCTTCATTACAGCTTCTCAGACAAAGATTATCAACACATAGTGGGGTCAGACAGTTTTTACATCCTAGCCTTGTTTTGGATTGAGTTGATGAGGGGAAGAAACAAGATGGCATCACCTTAACGGAAATCATGACCACTACATAAAAATAAACACAAACCACAGTGTATCCAAGCCGCCATAAGTGCATCCCGTCACACGTGTTCAGCCAACTCTTTGAACCTCTAGGCATAAAATACAAAGTACGCTGTAATTTATGCAACTTTTCTCACCGTCCCATTAAATACTGATGAGCGGTATAAACATTCAACTCCCATCCCCAGTCCAGTTTCCAGGGGCTTTCAATTATAACATTTGCTGGTGGGGACACTCCTAGTCGTGGGAACGAGATTGGATAACTCAATTGTTGTGACATACTGTTAATTTGTATGAGCATACATTCAAGTTCTATTGTCTTTCAAGTCCTATTTTGTTTTAGGGAACAAATATCAGTTTTGTTTTTATGCCAGTGTGAAGTAAAAACCATGCTCTAAGCTTCGCTATGGGCATAGTCGTGTTTTACACCACCTTCGCATACAATGTATAAGTTTAAAGGGAAGGTACACGTTTGGTAATTACTCAAAACAAATACTAACTTAAACAGCCAGTAACTAGCATTGGAGAGCTGTTGATGGTATTATAAAACATTGTGAGAAACGACTCCCTCTGAAGGTGCATAGATTTTGAGACAGAGATAATTTCTCACTAAAACAATAAAAGACTTCTAGCTAGAAGTCTAATAAAAGAATTTTAGCTAGAAGTCTTTTATTCCTTTATGAAAACACACACATATTCGTCCAACAAGGGTGTTTTTTCTTTCATCATGTTCTCACCACTGCGATGACCAATTGAGCTCAAATTTTCACAGGCTTGTTATGTTGTGCTTATGTCGGGATACACCAAGTGAGAAGACTGGTCTTTGAAAATCAAACGTGTTGTGTCTCTTTAACTGTGCCCCTCTTTAGACAGTTCGGTTTTGCAGTGCGTTCGATTTGAATGGACATGCAAAAACAATCAAATCTTCACAACATTTTCTCCCAGTGCAATCATGCTATTGATTGATTAATACTTTTTAAATACTGTTTACTGGGGGTGTGCTACCTTTTCACTGTTTTTCCTTGCATAGTATTGGCGCCTATTGATTTTGTGTTATTATGGAGCCTATAAACGTGGTTTACTCTATGATGTATTTCTGAACTTAGATGTGTTTAGACTCGCAAACCAAAGTGAATTTCACTATATGTTTAAGTCCAAATTTTCACAGATTTGTTTTGAATGCACATGTTGGGATACATCGAGTAAGAATGTTCGTCTTTGACAATACAAAGGGCGGGTCCGATGCCTTGAACAAAAACACCAAAATTATGTCGTTACCAGGATCCGAACACCCATACTGATGACCTCCCAGAATTGAAACAAGTGAGGTACAACGTACATCTCGCCAGGAAATAATATAATAAACAGTCATCCAGTAACCTGGGAGCATGCACCGACAGGTTGCTTCGGGATAGGTTCTATTTGTTTAATCCATACAGGCGAGCACTGAGTCAATACATCGTGCATCTGTTCAAATCATAGCAATTTCAAATTGAGTTGAGAAAATAAGACCATATCAAATGAAATTTAAGTCCGAGAGTTGCAAGGTTCGCAGTCAAAGAGATTCATATGTTTGAGTATTCTTCTATGCGCAGATTGTCGTTCAACCGTACTGTAGGATTTTAAATGTTGCATTGTGGAAGTATATCTAAGAGAGGTTTGCAGTAACACCAAGTGAATATCTACTCTCAAAATGAAAAAGAGTGAAAAACGCCACTCTTTACGAGTTGTCCCTCATATCGCTTTTTAAAAAGAGGGATGGTTGTTTCACTATTTTTTTCTCTTTTTGTTATTGGGGAGGGGGGGGGGGTTACCTCAGGACAGAGTGAAAAATCACTCAAAAAGATGCAACCTTAAATAAAAGAGTGGAAGACCACTCGAAAAAGATATGCCCTCGTATGGCTCTTCAAAGAGTGCCTTTTCACTCCTTTGCATTTAGAGAGTTATTTTCTTCTCTTTGATTCAAGTTGCTTAAAGTACATGTACAACGATGGTAATTTTTCAAACATCGGGTTTTGGCCGGACAAGCGCGATAAAGAACAATATTATAGCATTTTAAGCAACATTATTTCAATGAAAGTTTACTACCACGACAACCTTTATGTCAAAACCTGTCAATGTTTATATTATTTCCATCTTACCAATGTTGTACACACCCTTTAACGCGTCTTTTCTTGTTTTGCTCATTTTTCTACAGTTGCAAATCCGTCTTCCTCATCGTTCACGGAGGATGATACCGGGAACTCGGCCTCAAAGAACGGGGATATCCCAAGTAAGTTAAGCCACTTTGTTCTATTTATTTTGACAACTCGAAGGATGTGGAGAATCGTCTAGTTTCTCACTTTCATTTAAAGGCACTGGTCCAGGACACCTTTGGTTATTGTCAAATACCAGTATACCCAATTGGTGTATCCCATCACATGCATAAAATAACAAATCTGTGAAAATTTGGACTCGTTGGTCATCAAAGTTTCAAGAGAATAATGAAAGAAAGAACACATTTGTCGCACAATTTGTGTGCTTTCAGGTGCTTAATAAAATAAATTAATAAAGGGCTTCAGGCCTGAAGTGTTTTCATTTTGAGTTAGAAACCACTTTATCAACAACTACGTTGCTTGAGAGGAAGCCATTCCTCCACAATGTTGTTTACTATCAACAGCTCCTCCTTTGCTTCTTTCCAAGTAGGTTTTTATGCTAAAACTTATTTCGAGCAATTACCAATAGTGTTCGGCGTCTTTAAATGGAGGGTATACCTCTGGGAATAACATTTAAAAAAAAAAGTAACGATAATAAACTAATTCCTTATTAATTGAACATATTTTAAATAATTTTCAGCAAAGATCACCTGTTGCCGCTTACGGTCGGGCAGGTCTTCAACGTCCTTTTTCAGCCAATCGTCAATTATGCATCTTTATGTAAATCAGGCATAATACAGATTCCTAAACTGCATTGTAATATGATAAACCTACACAACAGTTGAACACTACTAACAGCACCAGCACATCTACAAAAATGTATCCAGGCTATATTTATCATGTCATTATAATTTACTTAATTTCCCGTGTATATACAAACTCGCCAGAGAAATGGTACGAGACTAAAAAAAGGGCGTTCACTTCTCGTTAGGGTAGCCGTTGACGCACACCATCATTGTCACAACAAATAACCCGAGCCATACCTTCGTTTTCCTCTTGATCAACAATGTCACAAGCCACAGGCCTTGGTTTTGATGAGCACACATTAATATGATGGTATATTAATACAGTGTGTGGCTCTATGGGGGGGGGGGGGGGGGGGGGTCTTCATTCCCCGTGGGGGATCTTGCTATTATTATAACGATAGCTAAGCTTTTTGGTGAGATTTCAATGCATAATTTTCACTGGTTGGTAATTTTGGAAAGATGGTTCGGCTGTAATGACGTGCATTGTGTGTAGAATCACGCACACGGTTAGAAAAGAGGAAGAAGACTAACTGCCGTTATTTAAATGTGATGTTTTTTAGTGTAAAGAGTGTGTTTCTCGTGTTTCATTACGTTGTCGCTTTTTCTAATTATCTCGCAAATAACGGAAGTTATAATAAGGGATTACCTGTTTGTTATGGTTCTCGCATCAGAGAGAATAAAATGGATTTGATGCATAATTGCAGATTTTGGCGAAACATGGAGGAATGAAACACCATGGGTGAACTGTGTATAGTTATCATAATGCGAATAAAGTGTATTTTGTATCAACCTGTTTGTAGCTGTGTGGACATGAATAATGAAGGCAGGTATCTGTATGTCTGACGCTGCTACTGTGGAATGTTCGAAACCATCGCTTTGGTTTCAGCTCCACAGTAGCCTCTATGAATCTCTATAAGGAAAGTGTGCACTTTCAGAGCATCAGCCGGTGCCAGAGCTTGAGATAAAGTCTTGATTTTGAAACGGCCCTTACTATTGATTGTCTTTAATTATTATTTGGCCATATATATCCAACAGTACAATTATCGCAAATAACGGGATAAATAGGAAACGAGAACAAAAGCTCAGTTTTAGATGTGGGAGGAAAATCCAAATGGGGGAACCCACGCAGTCAGGTAGGGACTGGGAACCCAATCCACGTGGGATTTGAACCGGGTTCCATATAGGTGAAAGACGGGGAAAGAAACCACTGAGCCAACCTAGCTGAACCAGAATAATCACCGCGGACACAAATACATTGCTCACCGTACCTCACCTAAAACGGGAAATTCTACATTATTTTGAGGATTTTTTATTTTTAATTTTATTTTTTCATCCTTACACTCTTGGGTCAGAATCAACCTACAACCTATTTCTATTACCCGACCTGGGTTTAAATGATCCATAAAGGGATCAAGCTGACGCAGAATCTGAGTTAAAATTCCCATTTCCTTTAAATCCGTTTTCGGTTTTTTAGAGAGCAAACTTAGGCATGGTGATTGATTATTATAGTGTCGCGAGGTATATCCCGATGCAATAAGTTTGCTTGTATAGCTTAAACACCGCCGTTTCACACTGACCTTTAAGTAAATAGTTCTCAAATGCTTTAAAGAATGTTTTTTAAACGTTGCTGTCTTAAATTTTCTTTCACACAATGTAAACGTTTTAAAACTTTATATTTTCTTAGTAATGCAATTGTACTCTCGAAGGCGGTTATTCGTGGGAAATTGGTGGCAAACATTGTGGGTCATCGAGTAATGGCAACAAGATTATATTTCCAAAAATAATTTCCACTGAGCTGGTTATATTGACGTTTTCTATTTTTGTCTCTGAGTACAACTGAAGACAAATAGCAGTGGGCCTAAATACGTTACTATACCCCTGTTTAAAGGGTTTATGTACTTTTTGTAGGACAAAAAACACAATGTTTACAGATTTACACTTAACTTACGTAGCTGGAGGATAATAATAGTCAAGAGCTTCCCTGAAAATATTACTTGCTGAGGTGCTGTAGTTTTTGAGAAATTAATACAAAAAAAAGTGTATGAAAATAATTTTCGTCTCAGTGATCATGAGACGAAAATTATTTCAGCATGTAAAAACTTATTTTCATGACATTGTTTTACTTATTTCTCAAAAACTACAGCACCTCGGCAACAACTATTTTAAGGTTTGCCTTCTACTATCATTATCGACAAACGGTTTAATGTAAAACTGTGGACATTTCGTTTTGTGATGCAAAAAGTACCCATAATTCTTTACACAAATTAGCGGAATGGTTTCCCTGCCCGCTTGTTCCAATTTTGTGTTACAGCTATTTATACGGGTCGCGCACTTGAGTATTTCCCATCAGCGTCATTTATCATCTTCTACATCCAGGACTCTGCTAGAAAATCGCCAAATTGCCCACAGGAAAAACAGCTAACATTTTGTGCATAACAAAGGGACGCAGAAAAACACTCCATTTGGTAGAATCAACAAGGTGACATTGGGGACACGTGGCATGAAAATGTATCTATAAATAGATGCATATCTGCTCTTATGCCTCCAGATACATTTTGGAAAGTCTTAAAAGCCTAACCTCCCAGATGTTGTTAACTTTTCTGATGATCGGAGTTAAAGACACTGGACACTATTGGTAATTGTCAAAAACCAAAAACCAGTCTTCTCACTTGGTGTATCTCAACATATGCATAAAATAACAAACCTGTGAAAATTTGAGCTCATTTGGTCGTCGAAGTTGCGAGATAATAATGAAAAATAAAACACCCTTATCACACGAAGTTGTGTGCTTTTAGATTTCGAGACCTCAAATTATAATTCTGAGGTCTCGAAATCAAACTCGAGAAAATTTACTTCTTTCTCGAAAACTATGTCACTTCAAATGGAGCCGTTTCTAACAATGTTTTATACTGTCAACCTCTCCCCATTACTCGTCACCAAGTAAGGTTTTATGCAATAAATTTTGAAGGTGCTATTTTAGTTGTGATTTTATGAAGTCTAAATTATTTCACATTCCTTAGTATGGAGTGACACGACCGAAATGTGAGCATTTCAGCAACTCTTAAGGAATCGATTTCTCATTGGGTCATTGTGTTTTTATGCTTGGTTAGGGGCCTTTATCAAATGCTACGATTGAATCTAGATTTCAACAGCATTTCAGACAGAAATATGTCTCAAAAGAAATGAACTTCAGTACACTGAGCTTTTAGGTTTGATAAAATATTCTGCGTGTTGTTTAAGATTAATGATTCTGTATATACTTTCAGAAGGCACTTGAATAATTCATAATGTTGCACAAGAGATCCTGCTGAACTTATCTTATCCGTGCTGAAGCCCCAAAAAAGGGGACTTATAATTAAGGACCTACCCAATGTTTTATTTATAATTTGTACAAATCCTGTAGCTTTATTCCAATCGCTCACTTGATGCAATTCTGTGTGTCTTGGACTCAACTTTCCTTTAAAGGCATGCGTTGGACACCTTTAGTAATTTTCAAAGACCAGTATTCCCACGTGGTGTGCCTGTCCCTACAAATGCAATAAATACCAAATGTGTGCAAATATGGACTCAATTGGTCATCGAAAGTGCAAAAGAACAATGAAAGAATAACCCCTTTGTTGCACAGATTTGTGTGATTTTATATCACTAAAAAAAAGGGCCTGAAGTCTTTTACTACTTAACTGAGAAATTACCTTTTTTCTCAAAAACTACGTTTACGTCAGAGGGAGCCGTTTTTTTCACAATGTTTTTTGTGAACAACTATTTTGAGAAATTAGAAATAGTGTCCAGTGCCTTTAAATTGTTTTATCATGGGGTGTCCTCTCGTAAGCCTTGATGCATGTTCACCTTAGACTATAAGCTCACACATGTCATTTTAATGATATTTCGTGAAGCAGTTCAGCTAGATCGATCTATAAACACAAAAACAAATTGACAGATCAGAAGTAGGTAAATAGACCAATCCACTCATTAATTTGATTGTTCCTGGCCCTTACTGTAATAAACTTTTATCAGAACTCTCCTAGAATTAATTCCTATTGAAAAGTTCTTATAATCGAAGTCCAGGACGATTCCTAATTACTGTGTTTCGAAACATCAAAACACTGGCTGCCAATTTCCAGATTGACAGTGTATACTTTAACCATCTTAGTCAAGTTACGTATCCACAGTGGAACAAATTCAGTTGTTTCTTTTTTATCGTGATTGAAACTCATTTAGGTTCCTCCATAATGCTAAACCGACAACCCCCATGGAAACGGTACCGTTTCACACACTGAATCGCACTTTGAAGATCTCATTCACCAAACAAATTAAATTCAAACACGTACCTCAAATATTGACTTGAAATGGGTTCTTCTATCTCATTCAGATTACACCCCACCCCTCCTCCTGCCTATCTCTCTTGAATATTTACATCTCTTCCAATTTTTGTTCAGTCTCGGTTGTCGCTTATTGCCATCGATTCTTTTTACTCTCTTCTCTATCTTTTGCGCACACACACAAATATTAATTTCCCGTCCGAAAATGGGAGTACATTTGAGGGATCTTAAACTTGAGCTTCGTTCATTTCGCAGAAGATTACTAAAAAACCGTTCAAAGTATAACATTTCATTTTATATTCCCAGTGCATTTCGATTATAGAAATACTCATCTCGAAAAAGGGAAGTGTGAAATATGATATTGCTATACTGATGTACGTATTAATATCGAAGCAGTGTAACAGACGAGAACCATTGTTTCTTCACTCTAGATTTAATCCCTACACGGTTGCCATAGTAACTGGACCATAAATTTAGCTCATTACTTGTTTAACCGCTAATCTCAGGTCAAAATGTAACAGGCAGAAAGTGTGCACAGATGACATTTGGTTATGTACTATTCTGATCGATGTAAACAAAATGTATGGAAAATAAGACAACTCGACCAAAAATCAAAAGTTGGTTTAATTTAAAATGTTGAGAATTGCTTGACATAAAACAATTGAATTTTGTTTCGATGAGAGCAGGTCACAGTAACCCCATATCGTTATAACTGGACTCATTTGATAGTTACTTCTAAGAAGACTACAACGAACGTGACCGACTTATAAATGTCTCCAGACATCATTACTTTTCATCGAGGCAGCCATTTTGTGTTTCCTCCCGTTTCAATCAATAATATTAGTCCACAGCTTCGGGGTAGAATGCTCTGTTCCACTTTGCGATAATGACAACCAGCATCCAAGTATCGATATCACACACGAGGGACGTAACAAAGATGGGCAGAGTTGAACGAAGGATAGTAAAAACACACTTAATGACAATTGTGTACATAGATTGGTTTCAATGGCTTTCGTAAGCGGATACCACGGATATTGCTGATGTTGTTGTTGGTTATGTGTTGTTTTTGTTGTTGTTGTTGTTGCTGTTGTTCTTGTTCTTGTTCTTGTTCTTGTTCTTGTTCTTGTTCTTGTTCTTGTTCTTGTTCTTGTTCTTGTCGACGTGTTGTTGTTGTTGTTGATGTCGATGTTGCTGCGGTTGTCGTCGTTGCTGATGTTGTTGTTGCTGCTGCATGCTGTTGTTGTTGTTGTTGTTGTTGTTGTTCTTGTTCTTGTTCTTGTTCTTGTCGACGTGTTGTTGTTGTTGATGTCGATGTTGCTGCGGTTGTCGTCGTTGCTGATGTTGTTGTTGCTGCTGCATGCTGTTGTTGTTGTTGTTGTGGTTGTTGTTGTTGTTGTTGTTGCTGTTTTCGTCGTTGACTTTGTCTTTGTTCTTGTTACCGTTTGTGTTGTTGTTGTTGTTGTTTTTTGTTTTTTGTTTTTTCGTGTTGTTGTTGGTGGTGGTGGTGGTGTTGTTTTCTCGTTTTATTTTATTGTTGTGTGCAAGAAGAGAGCCATCGAGGAGTTCGATACATGTGTGGCATCGTGTCGAAAAAGTAGTTAAAACAAAAAGTAATGGTAGCACTTAAAGACTAACTTTTCCCAAATTGCAAAAGCTTTCATAGCAACAATTGCTTCATCAGATGCAAGAAAATAGTTGTAGTTTATACGCATTAAAACATTGTAGAGCCGAAATCTTTTCTGCACATAATACAATACAGTTAAAACAGGATCGATCGAAACGAAGGGGTGTGAATGGGCAAATGGAGGAGGGTGAAACTGTTTCGACTATAAAAGGGGAGAATGGAAAAGTATTGTGAGGTCGGTAAACCACGTGGTGGTTAAATCTATAGACATCATAATGGAATCGTCCAAACGTGAGCAGCGGGCAATCTGGGAAGGAGGAGGAAGGGGGAAACGATGTTGTGAAAAAGAAAAAAGACGATCCATGGTTTCCGGTACACAACACACTGTTTCAATGTACTTTTCTTCAAACTCTCAGCATACGTGACACTCTTGATAACTCGACAAAGGAGCGACGTGCAGCTCAGATTTTTGAATCATTTTCAATGCGGCAAACCATTTTGACTGAATTCAAAACATAAAAATTTTACGAGCAATGTCTCATCTATCGTCTGAATGTTGTAATACCTCGAGGTATTGTTGTAAGAAATATATTGCAGGCTACCTGCAAATGTTCTTCAAGGGCACCGCAACTTATAATGTTATTCAACAGTAACGGCGTCGAAGCCCATCTTTACGTTTTCAAAAACGGCTTGTCACACTTTGTACACGTGTAATGGTATCGTACCTAATACAAGTAATTTTCAATGTGATTTTGTACAATTTAAATCAAAACGAAGTCTTATTAGTTGTCCTCGGATCGGCTAAGTGACGATCGCGTACTAGACCCGGTTTTACGTACCCAAAAACGAGAGGGTCAAAAGTTCATCAACATTTACTTTATTCGTTTTAAATTGAACAAGACTTCGCCTTTAAGTAACACTGTTAACTAATTCTACCTCACAATTTATTCATTTCATTTTCTTTGCCTCTTTTGGTGTGTATCTAACGCTCCACTGTAAGTTGTTGCCACTCTTTAATGTTCATTCAACATGCGATGTTGTTTAGGAAGGGAAATGTGCCGGCCGGGTTAACTCGTGGGACACACGAGTACACTGGCAGTAATAATGCACTCATCCCTCGAGGGGTAAAACCGTGCTGTTTCGGGCTCGTTACACATCATTTCATTAAACTCTCCATAGTCGCTTTAGCATGCTAAGGAGATTAGCTCCCTGAATATCTTAGCAGGCCTACGGCTGACGGCATAATATAATCTTTGATAAGAGACATTAAAGGTTAACCAAAGGATTGGAATCAAGTCTACTAGTAACTATCGGGTATCACGTGAGGTCGTTTTTATATATTTATATAAGCCTTTCTTTAGACTTTGGGTTTAACTTGAGGTTTCGTCCGCCATTTTGTACTCCGGTCATTCTGGTCAAATCGTTAATAGGAACACGTTGCCTTGGATCGAGCAAGTTGGTCTATGAAAAGCGTTCGTTTATATCGTTTGCTTTAAAATGCATATGGTTAAAAGATGTTTTAAAAGTAGAATATATGTATAATGATCCACACAAAATGCCTCGAAATTGCGTGGTTTTTCTTTTACTTATGCGAACTAACACGTTCGGCCATTTTGTGGAGTCAAAAATTTGACTCCACAAATTGGCGCGCGCGTTAGTACACGACGTATAAAAAAATAATTGTGCAATTACGAGGCAAATTATGTGTGGATCATGGTGCTAAACGTCTATTACATCTTTCTAACCATATATGCATTTCATAAAAAACGGTGCTTTTCGCCCGATCCAAGACAACGTGTCCCTTTAACAACTCAGATGCTGTGACTCACACAGAGACAGCACGACACTAGGTCTGTACAGCCTCTTTAAACTAAGATGAAATATTCTAATAAGAAAAGTCGTTGGGTGAGAAATTACCTTCGGTCGGTATTCGAGCGTATATAGGGGTAAACGATAAACAAACATTCACGACTCTGGAGGCCGGATTGACATGGTGAAATTGCATGGGGAAAATGAAAAAGAAAAAAAATGGGCGAAAATTCCTTCCTCTCCCGACGAACATTTCATGTATAGAACTAATTTAAAACAGTCGTTGGGCTCCCACAGTGTTCTTCTCATGTTATATTAACTTTGATTATACCCTTACACTGATGTGTGTTTTCTAGCAGGTGTTTGTTAGCAGTTGCTAACACACAATGTGTAAGGGTAAAACCAAACTTAATGTTTTTTATTCCTGGTACAAAATTAACATTTTAAAACACATTTTTACTATTATCCTATTTTCTCTTATTAATAATAATTGTTTAGAACCAATACGACAATTTGGATAGTGATCGAACAGACGCATTAAAAAATCAAAACACACACACAGGAAAGAAGGCAAAAAACAAAGTGCGAATTTATAAAGAAAACATCATTTAAGAGGAGGGTCTCGCGACCTCTACGGCTGTCTCAGGTTAGTTTGATGTCATTCCGTGGTTCGTATAATCTTAACTGAGGGCATCAAAATGTTCTTATCCTACGACGTTTATAAGTGTCAGAAGAAAACAATATAATTATTTCCACTAAAATGACAACGACCTATATGTACTTCTTACAGACACTGGCTCCCAGGAAATGATATTATTACTTTAAAGCAATACATCCTGATTATCCTGCTCACTGGAAACCAAGCCACTGGTCGATCCAAAGATATTCCTAATATAGAATAGTCCTTGTACTCTTCAGTAGTTATTTAATGTCTTAACTCTCTGTGAAACCCAACCCAGACTGTATACTATACCTTGATTAACCCAACCCCCTTCTCATGATCATCCAGGGCAAGATTATAAAATCTACAAGCGTGCCGAAGGGAAGAGAAAACTCAAGAGGCAGGATTCCAAAGAGCTCGACGAAGAGTCCCTCTCAAGTCTCGACCTGTCCAAGATGGATGAACTTCCGGCCATCAGCTCGGCTGAGGCTGTGGCAGAGGCCATGTTGCGCCTGCGCAGCCTCGTACTAAGACTCGAAAGGGAGGAGATTTCCACAACTGATCTGAAGAGTAACCTACAGTACGCTGCTGGTGTGCTCGAGAACTTGAAAGATGACCAGAACAGGTAAACGTCTTCGAGAATTCTTTATTTAGATCAAATATTGAATAGATATCTATTTTTGGTTCAACTTGATTGAACCTATTCTTTTTGATAGATGGAAAATTGCATAAAGGGGATAAAGAATATTAATTTTGATTTCACCCTTACACCGATGTGTCTTGGCACTGTATACTCAGTACTTTCCCGAGTTCAGTGAAAAAAACAAACGTCATGGGTTCGAATCCCACCTGAGTAAATATGCCTGTGATTTTGTCTTCACAGAATTCGGGAAAACACTGAGTATACAGTGCTGTGCTGACACACATCGATGTAAGGGTATAAATGCAAGATTAATGTTTATTGAACTTATTTTTGGGGGGGGTTCGAAAATGTGTGTCGGATTTCCTTGAGAATTATACACAACTTTTCGATGAAAAAGTTCGTCCTAAATCAATCAGAAAAGGGAAACTTCCTTATTCTACAAATATTTGACTTGGGTAAAAACATTGTGCTTTTTAACTAGTGGAAGCCATTTTGAAGTAAACTTATTGGGTGTATGCAAACATTTCGTGAAATAGTCATGTATAGTTTCAACATTTTGGTTGCTGACAATCAAATGTTGTCATTTTCCTTTCAAATGTTTGTACTTTTACCCCCAAATTAAATGCTTTTGCACCCCGTGCGTTCACGCCGAGTATTGGCATACGAGGAAAGCTTATGGTCTAACCATTTGTATCTGATCACATAAACCCTTCAACTTGAAGTTTAACTCGATTATGCTGAATGGCGTGGGTGTGGTTCTGACAGTGAAACCATGTGTTAACATCCATAAGATAGACAGGTTTATGGTCGGCACACTTAAAGGCACTGGACCCGATTGGTAATTGTCGAAGACCAGTATTCTCACTTGGTGTATCTCAACATGTGCATAAAATAACAAACCTGTGAACATTTGAGCTCAATTGGTCATCAAATTTGCAAGAGAGTAACGAACAAAACTTGTTGCATTACTTTGTGTGATTTCAGATGCATAATAAAAGGCCTCAGGCCTGAGGTATTTTATTATGAGTGGGAAATTAAATCTTTCTCAAAAACTATATTACTTCAGGGAGAGCCGTTTCTCACAATGTTATTTCTCTGAAATAACGTAGTTTTCGAGAAAGAAGTAATTTTACATGAATTTGATTCGAGACCTCAGATTTAGAACTTGAGGTCTCGAAATCAAAATCTGAAAGCACACAACTTTGTGTGACAAGGTTTTTTTTATTTTGTATAGTTATCTCGCAACTCCGACGACCAATCGAGCTCAAGTTTTCACAGGTTTGTTATTGTATGTATAATGTTGAGATACACTGGTCTTAACAATTACCAATAGTGTCCAGTGTCTCTAAGGAAAACGGAGCAATGATGACCTGGTAAGATCCATCCATTTCAAGATCTTAATACTGGCTTGCTACGATCGAAGTAACACATTGCCTTCTATTTTACACTGTTTTATGAAGTACATCCGACTCTCTCTCTCTCTCTGTAAGGTTTAAAAACGGTAAGTTTATGATATCTGGTGGTTTTGTCATCAATCAACATTGTTTGTACACGACATCTTTCCAAAATGTCAAAGCTTGTTGATTCAGTAAATGTATTTGATGAATACATCCAGTTGGTTGATATACCAGCCTCTTTTTCTCACTCCCCATTCCATGAAGAACGCCAAGCCATAAGGCTAATCAACCATGTCAGCCAAAGAAGACGTCCCCAGCGTATGTATATAGGTGAGCAGAGAGTGTAAACCCATTGTGGGGTCGATCAGCCGGTAGTCATGGCTCAGGTGGAGTAGTAATGTTGCTAAGAATCATCATCGCATTCTTCATCACCTTCCTCCTTTACTCTTCCTTCATTTTTTACTTTCTTTAAAAAGCCAATCATTTTGGCCGTCCTCCTCAACTCTCCCGCGGAGTGTGTTGTTGATCCAGCCCCCTCCCCAACTCTACATGATAACCACGCCCCCTGAGGACTCCCAGCTTTTATGAGTTTATCGTGTATCATTTTAGGCCGCGGATAACCAACAGATTTTGCAAAATACTTGAAACATTTAGTTCTGACGTAGAATTTCAAAAGAAGAATATGGAAAAAAAGGAAAAAAAAAATAATAGAAATGTTGTTAATTATATAGATTTTGAAAAATACTTGAAACGTCTATGTCTTACACAAAGTAGAAATAAGTAACCATACGAACATATTATGTTGAATTATGTTATCGTAAAAGTCAATCCATCTCCCTCACGACCTCGATGAAACAAACTTAAGACATTTTAAAAGCAACCGCTAAATACAGAGCCTTCTGAGAAGCAACATTGCAAGACTCTTGGTTATCCGTGGCAGAAGCGAACCCCGTTGCCTTTGGGCAACTCACTAAGGGAGAACCGTAAAGCTTTCAACGCCGTTGATTGAGGGATTTTTACCCATCACATTTTAACACCTCTTCCCTTGCCGATTCATACTCCATCTTCTTTGATACGACCACTGAATTTACTTAACTAACTAACCCCAAGTGTGAATCATGTTTGGTCGGATTTCTCTTTATCTCTTAACACATTGCATCATGCCACCCTTTTCTCTGAGAGTGTTTTCTACCTTTTTTATTATTCTGCAATGAACTTCTCATGTGGTATACAATTTCTCTAGTTAGACCGGAGGCACGCTTTCAATACTTATATCTTGAGCACATTAGCTATATTTAGGTGTTAGGATTAATGTTCTCTAATCACATTATCCCAGATAATGACCATAATACTCTTTTCCAAATGATTTCATTTCTCATTACTAAGAACCACACAGAAGTGCCATGTGAACTTTGTTTAGAACTCCTGACTTCCTTGAAGTTAACTTTAGTTCCATCCTAATCCGGTGCAATTAGTCTAAACTTCGATTCGTTGACTTACATTTTTTTGCCGCAGACTCAATCCCGGTGAATTAATCCTATTCAGAATGAACAAACAGGACAGGAAAAAATAAAACTGTTACTACAAAGACATTGCAAGAAAGAATGAAAGAAAAAATAAGCCAAGCAAACAACATGCTCAAACAAACGCACAAACAACGAAACAAAATATATATATAACGTTCTCTTGTACAACACACGTGTATATTCCTGCGGATCGTTGATGGTGGGTGGGATAGGGAACTACAAAAAAACAAAAAAACTTATAGCATGAATAATGAATAATTATTAAAATTAATTTATGTCAGGCGCGTTCATAATTGTGACCTTTTTTGATTATCAAGGTTACGACCCAGCTTAAAAAAATAACTTTACAATGATCGGTAGTAACGGAATAAAGAGAGGGGCACATCTAAAACAGAATTGTCCGTGTTACCTTGCATTGTTCGTAAGTTGATGTTTTTTTTGGTGAACCTAAAGCCAGCTTTTTCCTGTCCGTATAGTGCCCGTGTTTGCCTCAGTCTAACCTTTTTGACAGTGTGTGATGCCCTCTTTGCTTTCTAACGTGACTGTCCCTCAAACCTATACCACACACTCACATAATTTCAAATTCTTTCTCTAAATCTCTTACAGGGTGATGTGCATGCAGAGCATTTTTGATCGAAAAGGTCTTTTTCTATTAATATTTTTTACTTTTTCAACAACTTCTCTGGGCTTTTTGCATTTTTAACTCACACTAGCAAAGCACCATGTCTATGATTATAGCACAATGGTATGGGCATTAACATTTACATGTACACGTATGAAAAACGTATTACGATAAGCATGTCTAATCTGTGTACACATTTCGATTCTCCCGCATTTTGATATACATGTAGCTCACAATTAATGTGAGTCACATAGTATTTACACGTTGGGCATTTTAGACCCTCACTGTTTGAACACATTGTGACTCAAATTACCCTTTCGGCAATATAGGGAAATAATATTACCATTGGAATAGATGCATCATGTGAAGCATGCTATCACCCATGTAACAGCAACATAGTGGATTACTAGGTGGTTACGTGTTAACGTTTCCTGGTCACGTTTTGATTGTGTGGTTTGGTGAAGAAGTTGTCCTCCCTTTTTGTCATAGAAGCCATCGAGCTCCAATTCCCCCCTCGTGACATTCATGCTAATTCCCCTTCCCAGACATTGCTACCGTAAACGTCATCATTCCCCCAACCCTGTGTCCCAAACGCCCCATACGTCGTGATCGTGTGTCGTTGATAATTAATGTGTTCATAGACTTGGCCCAATCATTTGCCTCCTTTTAATCCATTCAGACCGCTGATTAACCATTGACCTCCTTTTTTCATTTGGCCATTTTCAAATTCATCAAACTAACCCATTGGTTCTTTCATCGATGAGTTTTATCCCACTAGAGTGTACAACCTGACGATTCTGTTGTTTTGTACTGAAATTCATGAAGTGACTTAAACATTTGTGGCTATTAAAGACACTACTATTCACCTTGAAAGAATCACTACGGTGGCCCATAAATGCCATGAGCAATCCTAAGATTGTGACAAAGTAGTTTCATTTCTTAAAAACAGAACCAGTTTAAGATTGAACTCAGCATAACACCCGAGTGCAGCTTTAACAATCATCCCAATATTTGTTTTTCGTAATGAGACAAACAAAATAGTTGTTGACTTGTGTGTATTGTATTTGGTTTACTAATGGTAAAAATATCCATCTTCAACATTAATATCATTTCTCCTTTTCCAGTAGAAACTGTTTCTAGACGCACCCTGAATATTTTGTCTCAAAAGTTGCAAATTGTTGGAGGCTTGTGCTGCATTGCTCAACCAGGGCTGTACTTTTATACTCTAAAAACAGTGCTTAGAGTTTCAACACAATGTTGTACCCACTTTAAAAAAGACCTATTCAAATGTGTGTGTAGCATTCAAACACACAAAATAATATATAATAATAAGTTTTGGGTTTAAAGAATGTTAAATTTGCATCGCGGATAAGAAATTAATTTTTACCCATGCATTCCTACACCGATGTGTGTTAGTATACAAATATTGACTGCTTCGAGTGCTATGGTTAAAACTATGACTCCCGAGGTGATCCCCGGAGCGTTCTATTTTCCCGAGGCGAAGCCGAGGGAAAATAGAACGCTACGGGGATCACCGAGGGAGTCATAGTTTTTAACCATTGCACGAGTAAAAGCAGTCAATATTTGTTTTATAACACCCCAAACATTTCTAAATACTGTACTATTATTATTAAATTACAGACCTGAATGCTACAATCCACGGACGACGCGAATACAGATTGCAAACACTTTTACTTACTGTGCTGCATGTAGTGTCGTGCAATCCGAATTGGTTACAGACTATTAATTTATCATCCTCGTACACGCAACGGACGTCTGGGTACTGCACGCCGTGTGCTAGTCTTCGGACTAGCGCATGGCAAACCGACGCACTATCACACGGCCGTCGTCTAGCAAAACTAAGACATGTCATGTGACGCGCTCTAAACCAATGAGCAGGCAGAATACTTGCAAGGGGTGTTATAATACTGTATATTTAGTACTTCCCTCGATTTCTGTGAAAAAAATCACATGCGTAGCACTCGGGTGTGATTCGAGCCCATAACCGTTGTAATTCTGAAGCAGTGTCATATCAACTGACTAATGTTTTTGGTTATACATGTGAAAAAAAGTGGGCACTGACTATTGGTTAGATATGTGTTGAAATTCTAAAAACTGCTTTTACGAGTGCTGTATCTGAATATGTTTGTCTCACAATTGCAAATTGTTGGAGGCTTGTGCTGCAGTGCTCAATCAGGGTAGTACTTGTATCTGGTTTTGACTTTAAGTTGCTTCCATTTTGGCAGATTTAATTACCAGGGCGAGGAGGATGACCTGTCTGAGGTGGCGACTGAAGATGTACCGGAGCAGGTACGGCATTGGCTGACGTCAACATTCAGCAGACAGTCCACGAGATCTCGTCTGGGCGACGAGAAACCAAAGTTCAGGAGCATTGTGCAGGCCTTGCGGACAGGTCTATTCATTGACAGGTATAGCCAAGATATACAAACATCATTAAGTCATTCAAGTTAAATCATTCAAGTTAAATCATTCAACAAAATGATGACATTAGAAGGAGACAGATGATAACACGAATGATAAAAGCCGCATAGTCGGAAAAAAACAGAAACAAATAATTGTTTGCTACAAAGTATTAATGTACCCTGACCAACATTTATGCTTGATCTTATACTTTATACTGCATAAACTTACAATCAAATAAAAAATACATCGCACAGCAACTGTGCTAAGATGTTAACGACTGAACATGGGGTGGGCGTTTATTTACCAGCAACACAATCAGTTAATAACTTAATAATGGGTAATGCAATATGTTTATTGAAAGTTAGAGGATTGAAATTGTGTGAATTTCACTAATTTAAAACAAAATGTTCTATCGTTTATGTTTGTGTGTAAAATTTTCGAGTTAGAGATACATCAACGCACGTAACATACTAGTTTCATAGAGCTGCTTAAGCACACAATTTTGTTAAGCAGAAAAATCATTGCTAAGTAAAATTAGATTACCGGCCAAGACTCCATTCAATTATGCTTAGTAAACAACAGCTAACAGTCACAAGAAATGTATATGGCATGCAATTTTTGCCAGTAACATGTAAAAAATAAGCAAGCTATTTTCGTGCTTAAACAATTTTTAAGCAGCTCTATGAAACTGGATAGACAGCAAACACAGCAAACAGAGAATGGGTTCGCCCCGGTGTGTCTGGCAGTGCAAATACCTTAAATTGTGTAGGGTTCAATTGAAATGAAGAAGATTTTAATTTGGCAAATAAACAACTACTTTTAAACGCCTTGCGGCTATCAACATTTGTCCTTTCCTATAATTATACAGAATGTTCAGAAGGACGTCTGGATTATTAGCAACAACTTTCCCAGCAAAGGTCATGGAGATATTCAAGGTAAATAAACCATCATTTCAGACGGTTTGGTAAGATTTATTTATGTGTATTTATTTCAAGATCATTATACAGGATACAAATACTAGCAAAACGGCTGTTTTATATGATGGCAGTGTGTCTTAAATTAGGGTCCTGTGATGGAAATTCAATTCAAACTCGCATTTTTCTTCATACTTTCTTGAAGAAGAAAAAACTTTCACAATGCAAATGCGGGAATTTGATAAAAACAAGAAGAAATGTCAGTGTTCTGCTGCATTTACAACTTTTATTAGTTATCGACCATGAAAGGACTGTGTTAGTTAATTGATAAAAAGCCGGGCCCGTATTTCCGTTAGAACCACGTGTGATGTCGCTCTGTTCAAAAAGATGCGCTCAACGGTTTTTAATAAACCGTATTTTGCACAGTAAGGTGACCCAAATCAATCCCAGAAAATAGATTGCAATATATCCAGAGATATAGCTGAAGGTATTGCTGTCAACTATACTAGTCGGCTTAATCATGAAAAGTTGCCCTGTCGTTACCAACGGTACATCTCCTTTAATCAAGGAATATCTAATTGTGGCGATACCAGGAGGTATAATAAATTCGAAGGGACGGGCGGCCGTTTGGGATTTAAGTGGACATTTCTTTGGTATCTCAAAAGAGGCCATAACTCATTGATCGTGTTGTGTAGGCTGACATATACAGCATGCCTCTTTCTAAACCTGCCAATCTGTACGCTGAGAATGTTATGTTTCCTGATACTTTTACCAAATGAAACAAAACGTCCCCGAAGAGTACGACTTTTCCATGAGTGCTGTATAAATAATTGTGACGAGTGTTGCATTCCGGTGGGATCGAGGTTATGACGCGTTATGTGTGGTATGTGGAGGGAAATAAGTTAGAGACGGGTAAAGTTCAACTCATCGCATGGTTGTTGTAGCTCTAAACACGTTCTTTAGAGGTCTCTTGTGGCAAATTTCCATCAGCACAACGTTGACTGGTCATTACGCTTTACGAAGAACAGGCATTGAAATTAACCAAAGTAAACAGGGTCACCAGAAGCAAGATGGTGAGAGAAAACAAAAAAATCAAACAAGACAGGTCAACCACAAGTTACACAATTAGAAGGAAAAGACATAACATACAAGCATTGAAGAAGTACACCGGTATATTGGCATCTTTTTCCTAACATATTACTGCTATTTATTTGGTAAGACACTGCTTAAGATGCAAGGGTCGTGGGTTCGAACCCCACCCGAGTTTTTTTATATTTGTTCACAGAGTATACAGTGCTAACACACATTGGAGTATACGGATAAAACCAAAATTAATATTCTTTATCCCCGATGCAAATTTCCATCTATTAAAAATACCGCAGTTGGTGTGTTTCGAACATTACATAACCCGTCCTATGTAAGTTAATCTGTCTTAAATAAGTTAAAGACACTGGACACTATTGGTAAATGTCAAAGACCAGTGTTCTAATTTGGTGTATCTCACCCTATGTATAAAATAACAAACCTGTGAGCTCAATCGATCGACGAAGTTGCGAGATAATAATGAAAGAAAAAACCTTGTCATACGAAGTTGTGTGCGTTTGATGCTTGATTTCGAGACCTCAAATTCTAAATCTGATGTCTCGAAATCAAATTCGTGGAAAATTATGTTTTTTCTCAAAAACGATGTCACTTCAGAGGGAGCTGTTTCTAACAATGTTTTATATTATCAACCTCTCCCCATTACTCGTCACCAAGAAAGGTTTTATGGTTAGTTATTTTGAGTACTTACCAATAGTGTCCACTGCCTTTAATAATAATATAGCAATATTTGCGAGTGAGCTCTCTGTAGCCCTTTAGAACTCCGCGGGGTTCAATTCTCATGGGTCAATCCAAGGATTTTTCTTGTCACCCAATCTCGGCTTCTTCAAGAAAATTCTCCTGCATTGCAAACTGACGTACGTAGCGTGGAGAAGCCATTATATTAATTGGATGCCATTTTAAGCGAACTCTACTATCTCAGTGCAAATGCGTTCTATAATTAGCACGGATAATGACGAGCTAAAGTTAATTGAACACGGACGTATAGTTTCTAAGTGATAGGGACAACAAGTTATTTTGACATTTTTGTGTGCATTAGCGCCATCGTGCCGTGAGCTGTTAGTAATTAAACAAGTTTGCTTCGTATGTCAAGGGCATATTAATCATAATTTATGATTGTGTGTATAAAAATACCGGCTAATCAGCTACCATGATTGTTGTGAGACTTTCGTTCTGACCAAAACGGAATAAATTAAATAAGCAAAAAAAGAAAAAAAGAAATCAATATGAAATATAGGAATACTTATATTATTTGAGGTTAAAAACTATACAATAAAAATACTACCGTTCTTATCATATAATTACCCATTTTGTTAACCTGGGAAATTACAGTAGATCGAAACTAATCGAAACTTTAAAGGAACACGTTGCCTTGGATCGGTCGAGTTGGTCTTTGAAAAGCGTTTTGTGACCGTTTGTTATAAAATGCATGTGGTTAGAAAGATTATGTAAAAATAGAATACAATGATCTACACAAATATGCCTCGAAATTGCGTGGTTTTCTTTTTACCTCGTCCAATAATACGGTCGGGGACGTAAAAAGAAAACCGTGCAATTTTGAGTGATACTTGGGTGGATCATTATATTATACTTTTAAAACATCTTTCTAACCTTATACATTTTATAACAAACGGTTTCAAACGCTTTTTATAGACCAACTCGTCCGATCCAAGGCAACGTGTTCCTTTAAGTTGTCAACTTCACTGGTTATTTTCAGAATCAATATTACTCACAAGAGAGTTACACATGGTCTACACAACTTAAACATGTTGAACAAAATTACAAAAGTAGAGCGCGCACACACCTGCAACCTATACATCCCAAATTGGGAGATTGCTTGCAGAATCCAGATCCAGAACAGCAAACCTCACCTAAAATTACTCCCACCATGCAAGGTTTCAAATCCTACTTGGTACCCGGTTCTCAATGTAGCCCATGACTCAATACAAGTTGGATCTAAAATGTAAGCCGCGCCAGTACTCGCTATTCCGAAAGCAACCCATGTCACTATATCTGAATAAAAATCCAGCCAAATAATAAAACTAAATTATAAATAAATCATGGCTAACTAAATGTAATCAGAGTCAATATGACGTCACGTCATTTTGTAATACACCCGAGTTCATTACTATTGATGACGTGTACACAATCACGCATCCATCCATCCATAAAACATTTCGTGTTATACCAGCATGATACATGATCGATACCTTTACTTATTCAGCCGAAAACAAGTTTGTTTTTTTTGGGGGGGGGGGGGAATGTTCCAACTTTCTCAATGGAACTTATGCGTTGAATGTATTATGCCGCCATTTTGGCGGTGAAACGAAGCAATGGAATCGCACATCTAAGTACATGATGTGCCTTGGCGTGGCCAGTGAGCAACATGCTGTGCTCGGATTGGCCAATGAGCAACATTGACCTTTAGTTGTTGGCCTTTTCTTTTGGTTGCCCTGCCGTCGATCTATACTTCGATTTTCCTAATCGAAGCTAACACGCGTTGTGAAAGTGCACACAATCCTTTAACAACAAAACCTAATTATCATTTGGTGTTAACTCGTTTTAAGGCTGGAAGGAGACTACCTAAACCCGAGGAGATTTTCACAGGTCAAAGCTATCGTTAAAGTGAACTCTTTCAAGTAAAAGGCAAAACCAAAACACCCACATCGATAGCATTGTCAATGGACACAACGTGTTGTGACAATCATCAGCGGATAAGTCATAAAGATATAATATTTGAAGATCGTGTACCAGCTTTCATAGCTCATTACTCACAACATGAGCCCTGAGTTGAACTAACCACACAAACATCGGCCCTCATTAAACAAAGCTAAGTGGGCGCCAAGGAGAGGAGGGTTCCAGCTCAAAAAAATGTGTACACAGATCTTAGAATCGCTTCCAAATGTGACTGGAAAAAAATGCGGTTCATCATGCGCGAAGAATCGAAGAGAGTGTCCGAGGGGTGGCTCGCCGTGGACACCCTTTGTATAAGCGTCCCTCGATAAGGCTAGACGTAGTCTATAGACGCAGTCTCTCAGACGTAATACTTAGTGTAGTGGTTTACAATGTCATGTCCACCGATCTCATCTTGAATATTTTCTTTACTCTAGGGTAAAGCAGTAGAGTCCCATAATGTGCATGCATAATTAACACATGTACCAAAAAAAAAAAAAAATCAATAATAATAGTAATAATCTGAGAGCGAAAGCATCAGAATTAAACCACCCTTTCGAACGTTACCATAAAAGTTAACGCGATATTTCAATGCGAATAATCAGTATCTTGATTTTGAAAAATACTATATAAAATATGCCATCATTTCAATGAATCAAAATGCGTTTGAGGCACTTCCCTTGGAAATTATAATTTTCTGGTAACATGTTGTGCAGGATGATTGTCGGCTTGTTCACCTTAAGGTTTTTTTTCTACGGCAGTATTAATAGCACAATGCGTTCGTTAAATGCCCTGCCTACGAATGCGTATTGTAATATTTTGTTTTCAACTGACAAATTATGCAAGGTAGACTACAAATTTACAAATAGCCGTCCGATAAGTACTAAATAGTATGACAAAACAGACCAGATGTTTTGGCATGCAGTCTCCGAACGACTGCGTCATAATGACTCCCTTTAGCAGCCAACAGTAGCCACGAATGTCATTAATGTTTTTTTTTATATCCCGTCCAAATTGGACCGATTTACTCGGGAACAATTCCACCATCATTTCACCCCTGGTCGGTTGCCATGGTAACCATAAACCTTCATTGACGTCAGTTGTCCATGTACCGATTCTTAAGAGGGTCATTATGAGTGATTTGCCGGCGGCGGTGCTCATTTGTACCCCCATACAATCTTTTGGATGTATTGATACGAAAAAGGATTGTACAGTCCATATAAAAAAAATTGTTTGTAATTAACCAAGTGTAACATCAGTACGTTAGGAGAAGAGGCATCCGTGTTTATAATAATGATCGTACGTTTGGTAGATCCGTCGCTTCGTGCTTTAAACCCATGCCAGCTTTCTCGACGTTCACTTCCAGCTAATTACATTGACAACTCCCAATCGTTTTTTATGAAGGTTACTCGATTGCTTTCATTTACCGTTTTGACATCTCCAGGTATTTATAGATAATGAACTCTGTGGTATCTCAAATGGCTCTGGAAATTTTTCTCTTTTCATCGTAGAACCAAAAACTTGAACTTTGATTTTATCAGGCTGATAGTGACCTTGGGTTAATTGAGACAAAATTTTCACCATTGTAGGTCCTACAAATCGCTCGTAAATAACGAGCTGATTAAAGGCACTGGACACTATTGGTAATTGTCAAAGACCAGTCTTCTCACTTGGTGTATCTCAACATATGCATAAAATATCAAACCTGTGAAAATTTGAGCTCAATTGGTCGTCGAAGTTGCAAGATAATAATAAAAGAAAGAAAAAAAACATCGTCACATGTGTGCTTTCAGATGCTTGATTTCGAGACCTCAAAATCTAATTGAGGTCTCGATATTAAATTCGTGGAAACTTACTTCTTTCTCAAAAACTACGTTTCTTCAGAGTAAGCCGTTTCTCACTTTATTTTATACTATCAACAGCTCCCCATTACTCGTTACCAAGTAAGGTTTTATGCTAATAATTATTTTGAGTAATTACCAATAGTGTCTTTAAGTGAACGAGATCATGATTTGGGCCCAATTTCATAAAGCTGTGTGGCAGAAAATACTACTTGACAAATATGTTTGCTAAGCAACAAGTGACTGAGGCAGCAGTCGCAACAATGTAAATGTAATTGTTGCTGGTAATCTGCTTCTGTTAAGCAATACTTGTCTTCGCTTAGCAAGTTTTTGTGAAATTTGGCTTTGTCTCGGCCTGAATCCAGTGACATTAGCAGATAGTCCATACGTCTTCGATCTTCTTCACAAAACAAAAAACAAACTAGAAAGGTGCTTTTAAACGCCTTTTCGAGTGTGTTTTTGTTTAAAACAACTACAAAGCTGTTCCATTTGTTTAAACGATCCAGACCTTTTACAATAACAGGGGGAAGCTTGGTTTCCACGTAAATTGCTTTTCGTTTGAAGAAAACAAAATAAGCACACTTTAATGGGGCGCGTTTTTACTTACGAACGGGGCTTGTAAAAAGCCTCTTCCTCAAAGTTTCGATTAAAACCTAACATTCACTGCTGCTAATAATATGCAATGACGCGTACATGTAATGGAATGTTTGAGCTACATGGGTGCACACACAAAGTGCATGGTAAAACAAATGTGTAAAATATACAAACGATTTGTGTAAAAACTTACCAAACTCAAATACCAAACTCCATGGTAAAGTTTCACGCTACATAACGTTTATGTAATGTTATATACTTTTACAAATCTGTTGTCAAGTTTTGTGTTGATCATGAAAGTTTTACATATTTATCGGGTTATGTGTAAATATTACATAATAAAGAGTAAGGATGCCATTATCAAGTGCTTTATACTTCTATCTTTGTACTGTGTATACCATGCAGTTGATTTTGAATGAGAAAAGGTGTGCATAACAGACTTTTATCACGGTGTGAACATCTTGATTTTACTCCATTCCAACTCATTGTAACCAAACTGAGGCTGGACGAAATAATAGGCTGGTGCCATGTTTGCGCCATGAGTTTTAACGTTCATTACTGTGGAAACAGGGAACATGACCAAGATGGTGACAGCGTGATAAATGTATATAGGACTGTGTCTTAAATTAACACTCACTGGTAACTACATGTAACTGCATTGCCTTTTTTTCAAAACTGATGTAAAATCTCTTCTTGTTTTCCTTTTTTTCCACAGAATCTTGATGAGTGGTCATTTGACATTTTCACCCTGAACGAAGTGAGTGATGGGCATGCGCTGAAATGCACAGCTTATGAATTATTCACGAGATACGACCTCATTGCAAAGTTTAAAGTGAGTATCTCGATCGTGTTAATTAAAAACAGTTGAAGTTTGACGACTTATTTTAAAGCTGTGTACGTTTTCGATTAAACATATTATACGGGTCAACTATTAATAGGCCCTTTCGGCTTCGAATCCAGCTTCGGCTCAGTTTAGCTTGGCCCCGCGGTTGTTTTTACAAATAACTGTGCGTGTTTTGCGTACGCGCTCAGGGCTTCAGACGAGAGGACGGAGCCTGAAGCCGAATCAAAAGCCGAAGCCGTGATTTCGAAAGGGGCCATAATATCGTGATGTTTCTCAAGTGTGGTGCAAGTCTAGCATCCGCCGCGCAGCCCTCCCTTAACACTACATTTTGATTGCCCAATAAACACGAGTGTTCATAGACGTACCGAGCGGAACCCACGATGTCTAAGTGCAGTTACCAGTCTTCTCGAGTCACTCTTTCAATTTTCCAAATTAGAATTTGCTGATAAGCTCCTTAGCACATGTAAAGTACCGCAATTCTTGGAGCAAGTCTTGAGGGACATCTTAAGGAAGGGCAACTACCCCTTGGTGTAGAGTAGAACAAATCACAACTTAAAAATAGGCATCGTCAACTCCCTCTGGGCACCGAGGAAGGGGGGTTGTCTTCCTCATTTTGCGCGCCGAGGAAATGCAGGTCTGTCCCCATGGCTTAATCGTGTGCAGCCTGCTGCTGATGATGATGGTGTCCAATCGGCCTAATGAGTGCACGCTGTACTGATTACCCATGCATATCTTGAGGAGATATTTCATGAGATCCTTTGCCTGCTTCTTGGAACATCTTGCTCGGCATAGCCGGACTGTTAATTATTTAAGATATGCCGACTGTCATTATGATATTTTATTCATTTACGAAGTACACAATTTCGTATAGCTGCATGTCATGTCGACCATAACCCTTTATGTTATAATTGATAAACTGCAAATTACAGACATTAACGGGGCCATTACGAGCCAACTCTAACGAAAGTTGCTATTTTCTTTTGAAATGATTCCCAAGTGATTCATTTTCTGCGTGTATAAGTCTTCACCCAAGAACAGATCTAGAACAAACCCCTAGATATGGCAGCTTCATTAAAGCCCATAGAAACGTGATATCAGATAAAAGTTATTAATATCCGCTGTCAGTTTAACCGGAAAAAAAGGTCTAAAGAGAAATCTGGATTTGAGGCAAAGGCAGTGGACACTATTGGTAATTAAACAACATATCTATTGGAATAAAACCTGTTTTTGTAACAAGTAATGGGGAGAGGTTGATTGTGTAAAACATTGTGAGAAACGGCTCCTTCTGAAGTAATGTAGTTTTCGAGAAAGAAGTAATTTTTCATGAATTTGATTTCGAGACCTAAGATTTAGAATTTGAGATCTCGAAATCAAGCATTGAAAGCATGAGTGGGTGTTTTTTCTATGGAGATACACCAACTGAGAAGACTATTCTTTGACAATTACCAAGTGTCCAGTGTCTTTAAATGTGCAATGTTATATATTTAAAGGCATGGACAACATATGCAACAAATAACACTAATATTGGTCATTGAAGTTGCAATAGAATTATGAAAGAAAAAACACCTTTGTTGCCCAATTGTGCTTTCAGATGCATAACAAAAGGTTTCAGACTTCAATTTTTTATAATGTTACTTCAGAAGGAGCCGTTTCTCACAATGTTTGATATTACCAACAGCTCTCAATTGCTTGTTACCAAGTAACTTTTAATGCTGACAATTGTTTTTGAGTAAATACCAATAGTGCCCGAGCCGTATATATCGCGGGCAACATCGAAACCGCGTGTTACACTGATTTCAATGACATCTAATTTCGATAATAAGCCAAGGACTCTCAGAAAAGCGAAACCTCATTTCAACGCAAGTGTTTAATTATCTCCACATCGATATCGAAATTAGAGGCATTAGAGGCATTATCAACCAATCGAAACTCAGTTCGGAACCAGAAAAAAAAGACAATTTGGAAGGGTTGTTTATAGAAACCGGAAAGAGACCCGTTGATCGCTAATTGCAACGGATTGATCTGAAGATATAGGCCTACATATAATTATTTCGGAATGCTTCAAGATCCATTCGAATTTTTACCATGCGGTGATCTTTAACAGAAAAGCAGATCTGGCAGCTTCATTAAAGGTCAACGGAACGTGATATCTGATTAAAAACAATAATAGTGGATTTCAGTCATATAGTGAGTTTTCTTTGGAATTGAAAACTTCAGATGACACAAGTTCGGTGAAATGAATAAAACACGTACCACATATCTTAAATGTAGCATCGGTGTACGATGTTCTGATGCAAGGCAAATTTCCCAAAATAATCAACCAGATTCAATTTAATTAATTTTTGTGTACCCATACACCGATGTGTGTTAGCACTGTATACTCAGTACTTTCCCGAGTCCTGTGAAAAACTATCACAGGCATATTACTCGGGTGGGATTCGAACCTACGACCCTTGCAATTCTAGAGCAGTGTCTTACCAACTAGACTACCGAGGTTGCCCGGTAGCTAGAGGCAGTTCGAATCCTATGTTTTGGCAGCGGGTACCGCAATAATTATAAGAGATGTTAAATTTGCATCGGGGATAAAGGCTATTAATTTTGCCGTTTTGAGCAAAACCAGTACTAGGTTGTCAATCGAAGCTTTGAAAGTCATGTCCTATTTCGGCTTGTATTGTTATATTTAAAGCAATGTTCTCCTATGATAAATGAAGATAAACTAATACAAATTCAATCCATAAATCCAATTTGAAAAGAACATACGGACATTCTGAAACTCAGCAGAACAATTCAGAGTGATAAAATGTTGTTCGCCATAAAATAATGGTGGGTGTAAGAGAAGATGGCAATCCACTTTAAAGGGAGCCACGACTGAGGGTTGCTATGTAATCGAGACGATGTGTCTTAGCATCCCATGCACGGGACGTAAAAGGATCACGTAAAAGAGACCCACAGAAACCAGTGATTTATGCACGTCCACGTTCAATCAATGAGAGAACCAGACTATGCTAGGATATGATGCTCCAAAGCACGAGGGCG
This sequence comes from Asterias rubens, assembly GCF_902459465.1. Classification (NCBI taxonomy): domain Eukaryota; kingdom Metazoa; phylum Echinodermata; class Asteroidea; order Forcipulatida; family Asteriidae; genus Asterias; species Asterias rubens. Next base: position 3,134,905 of record NC_047067.1, read on the forward strand.
TCGTGACCGTTACGCCGTAATTAAATCCACGGTGACGTGAGTACTTCAGGGTACTACACTTGTCCTCTCTTCTTGCGGTGGGGCAAGTTAGCAGCAATCGGACAAGAAAAACGGCAAGCAAACAATACATTAAAAACAAGCAAATATATTGAACAGACTATAAAACACGTTTGTGTAATCAACAACCAGAAGGCAAATGTGACGAATTGGTAGGACCAGTAAATACGCACCGTTTGTGGTTTTCTTTCTTGCTTTATCCAGAGGATGATTTGAAAATAAGAAGAAGAGCAATGATATGAGTTTGGTAAAACAAGAAATCCATTTCAATATTTTGTAAAGAATGTTTTGGAACGCGCTATCTTTTCATGTTTGTTGATTTAACGGTCGGAAAGACAATACACAAGCCTGTTTTTCAAGCGGGAACTTTAAAACAAACAAATTGTGACAAAGCATGAGCCGAAAGGTTCACATATTCATGTAAGTGAATGTGATCGGTTCATTGCTAACCAATGGTTGACATTTTGGATAGCTTTTTATTAAGTCTGTATCTAGCGCAGAGCTAAAGGTGTCCGAACATTACCCTACTTCTTTTCATTGTGACGTGTATAATAGCTTCACTGTGGATCTAGTGCCGTCGCTGTTGGAAACGCATCTCGATCGATAAAAATTAAAAGAAAACATGGCGTTTATTTCAGCCTCTAGAGACTCCATTGTGACCTTGTTCAGAAACGCCTCTTGACATTTTATTTTTTTCCCTCCAAACAGTCAAACCATCATTGCATTATGCAGTCGGAAACCCGCCCTTTCGATATGCGTTTCCCTGTGTTCTTGTAAAGTGTACGCGGTTGAACTTTTGCGTCCGGATATTGGGCAGCAAGTGTGAATACTTGTTCAAGTTTATTGACGATAAATCATTTCTCTTTCTTTGTTGTCACTATAGATTCCTGTTCAGAACCTCAACTGTTTTCTTGAGGCCATGGAAAATGGCTACAGTAAGCATGGCAACCCATACCACAACCTGCTGCACGCTGCTGACGTCACGCAAACTCTTCACCATATGCTGGTCAAGATGGGGCTAATGGTGAGAAGAAACACAAATAAGAGTCTCTAGGATTACCATTCAAGACAAGTCAAGTTAAATCACCATGCATTTCATACTCCTTTTCTCAACATATAAAGTGTACAACATATTACATAGATAAGCAAAATAATAAGCACAGAGGATGGAGGGAAAATATCTAGATGTTAATCTAGATGTTAGCCAAGATGAACTATGCAGTCAGATTAAGCCAATGCTTGTAGAAAGACAGCCTAGACAGAAGGAGACAAGACAAACATATAACAAGAAAGCGTTCACAAAACAACATATTTGGTTGCTATGAGAGAATTATGTTTCAACAAAGCTGGGCTAATCAAATGGTCGATGAAAAAATGTACAAGCTGCACTGACCATTATGCTACGTGCAACATTTAATTGGAACATTATTCATTTTCACCGCTAGTGGCTTCTTGAATGATGTTTTTTTTGAGTCGCTGCTTGCCATGATTCGAATACTTGTCCTTGTGTGAACTATGGACCCTAAAAGTCATTTTGCTAATTCTTCCAAAAAAAACGTTCTGACTTTTATTCTCGGCCCGTAATGAAATTAATTTCCTTTCTAACATTTTGGGTTTAATAGATGTTAAATTTGCATCGGGGATAAAGAATATTAATTTTTGGTTTTGAGTATACAGTGCTACACACTGAGTATACAGTGCTACACACATCGGTGTATATGGGTAAAAACCAAAAATTAATATTCTTTATCCCCGATGCAAATTTAACATCTATTAAATCGTTTGCAGTACCCGCTGCTAAAACATATGATTCGAACTGCCTCTTGCTACCGGGCGATCTCGGTGGTCTAGTTGGTATGACACTGCTCTAGAATTGCGGGGGTCAAGGGTTCGAATCCCACCCGAGTAAAATGCCTGTGATTTTTTTTTCACAGGACTCGGGAAAGTACTGAGTATACAGTGCTACACACATCGGTGTATATGGGTAAAAACCAAAAATTAATAACATTTTGGGTGATCATTTTTTAATACAATGTGCAAGTAGTGTGTTAGTTGAATACAGCAACAAGAATTTAACTCTAATAATTTCTGCGCAATAATTGTTGGGAACAAAACTCAGGAACCGTTCATGTCGGTAAAGTATCTGCACAGACTCGAGCATTGCGATGAAGAAAAAAAAAACAGGCTTCCACGTTTAGTCGAATGACATTACTATCTGCCAATCGATATTGCTTGTGACTAATTGAGTTTGGCGAGGTACCCATTGGCAGTGTATGGCAACCACGTCCACGTTACCTGCCTCTGTATTTATAGCACACATACTTGTTTCATGTTGGATTTAAAGGTGCATGTATACAGCAATTTGGATTTCAACTCAAGAGAGTTGCGTTTTTAAACAGGGTTGTCTTTAACTTGGGTGAAACCGTTTTCAAAGCCACTGAAGAGCGATAAAGGACAATTCTATCATGTTTTCAAATTGATAAAAATACATTAAAACAATACTTAGTGAGAAAATAGAATGAGCTGTTTCAAGCTTATGACCAACCGAGAGGATCTATTCATGGTATAAACGCAATGAATATAGTTAATGGCCTGACGTTTCAACCCTTGCAGAATCTTTCTCGTTAGAAAGACGTCTCGTGAGAAAGAACCTGCTATGGTCAAAACGTTGGGTCATTAAAGACACTGGACACTATTAGTAACTGTCAAAGACCAGTCTTAACACTTGGTGTATCTCACAAAATCCATAAAATAACAAACCTGTGAAACTTTCAGCCAGCTCAATTGGTCATCGGAGTTGCGAGATATCTATAAAAGAAAAACACCCTTGTCACACGAAGTTTTGTGCTTTCAGATGCTTGATTTGCGAGGCCTCAAATTCTAAATCTGAGATCTCGAAATCAAACTCATGGAAAATTACTTCTTTCTCGAAAAGTATGTCACTTCAGAGGGAGCCGTTTTATACTATCAACTTCACCCAATAACTTGTTACCAAGTGAGGTTTACTTGTGCTAATGATTATTTTGAATAATTAGCAATAGTGTCCACTGCCTTTAACAATTTAAACACTTGTATTTTTAACGCTTGGACAAGAACAATTAATATTTTAATTGACACTTTTGTCTTTGTAATCACAAACTATACATCCAACACAGTGAATAATGGTGGAATGCTTTTAAATCACAATAGTATTGTACGAAACATAATCTTCAAAATCCATTATTGCTGTTTAGTGTTAGTCTCAAAACCAAGTTAATATCCATTATGCTAATTTATTTTTCTCTCTTTCTGTTTCTAACAGCACTGGTTGACTGATATTGAGATCATTGCAGCACTTTTGGCGGCAATAATTCACGATTTTGAACACACGGGTACGACCAATGCTTTCCACGTGAACACAGGGTATGTTGATCTCCATTGCGTCATAACCTCATTACATTTGAACTCTCGTAAACCCTTAGTTTGTGACGACCCAATAGAGCTAGAATGCGTACCACGACAATAAGCACTTTTTTGTATTACTATTTAGCTCTTTTGAGGTATGCTGGACATCATAGGAGTGCACTGTTTGGTCGGGGTGTATACGGACGAATTTACCCAAGAGTGCCATAGCATGGTGTCAGACATATCTAATAAGGGGTTGCTCTAACACAATACGAACAAACATTTTTCAAAGGGAAATTTGTACGTGATTTTACCCACATGGGATTCGAAGCCATGTTGTTTTAACGATATATAGACGAAGTAATTTCCTGAGAACAAAATAGGTCCACTGTGGACAGTCCACACAGTGTTGTTTACGGTGTTGTCATAGACAGGGAGTTTTATAAAGTGTACAGAACAAAGTTGTGTCTAATCAGTGTTCCAATCTAGTTCTATGGTGACAGTTGCGCAACGACCTTTCTTAATAATAGTGTTCCTTGCGTACATTCCAGCCTCATTTTTATTACCTCGATCAGCTGCAAAGTATTCATAATTCAGAAGCGATATTACTCAAGATACCCTCGTGTTTCAAGGAATAAAAACGCTGTGGGAATTTATCTCAAAGCCTATTGCAATTTTATCAAACTAATTTATTCGACTTCATGCTTGGAATTTCCTTAAATAGTCCCCACGAAAGGAAATGGATTCAATATGCTCGACAAGTAATCCCACATGAATTTTAAATTGTCTGGCTACAGTTTGGTGTATTAACATTCACATTGGTCAGTTATTTTACTATTCTATATATAATTGACAACCATATTATTCAATGTATATTTATGGGTTTTGTTATGTACTACCTGGAACTATGTTCTCTCGTATTATAAACAGATTTATTTTCAACTCTAGAATTTGTTTCTCCTTTAAATCCGATATTAAAGATTTAGTTTTTAAATAGTCGGCGTTTACACAGGCTTCTATATTTAAAGCGAATGTATCGAATTAGATGAATAAATTGTTTGTGATTTTGAGGGTTTTGTCTTGGATGTCGGATCAGTATGGCTTTATTCTTTCTTTGCAAGCAATCTCACACACAATCCCCTAAAGGTCACCAACCAAATCACATTGTTGTTAAAGGCAGAAATATTTGTAAGCAAAACTACTTACTTGGTAGCAAACAATTGGGAGCTGTAAAAGCATTGTGAGACACGGCTTCCTCTGAAGCAATATGTTTTTTGAGAAAGAAGTAAATTTTGAATTTTTGATTGATTGATTGAAAACACTCAAACAAAGACCGGACGTGACTTGAGACCTCCAGTCTTTTTTTTGCATCTGAAAGCACACAAATTTGGGCTATGTGTTTCTCTTTTCTTCATTATTTTCTAGCAACTTCGAAGCCCAATCGAGTCAAAATTGTTACAGATTTATTATTTTATTATTTTATTATTGGGGTAAACCAAGTGAGAATACTGGTTCTTGACAAATTACCAAAGGTGTCAAGGGGTTTGATTTTACAATGAGTTAATACTAGTCTTACATCAAGTTAGGAAGAATTACTTATCCTAACTTAGGACTATAGCCTAAGTTTTTAATATCTCCTAGGACTAGGACCAGTCCTAAGTTCTTTGTGAAACCAACCCCATATCATTTAAATATAACACTAACCACTTTATTTGCATCCTTGGTTTCACTTCCACACGTCATAATAAACTATTTACTGTTTGTGTCCATACAGGTCTGACATGGCGTTACTGTACAATGACAGAGCCGTTCTAGAAAACCATCACATCAGCAGTTCCTTTCGACTGATGAAGGAAGACGATAAGAACTTCTTGGTGAATGTCAACAGAGACGACTACACGTACGGAAACAATCATCTCTTAATATAAACTATAAAGTACCACAAACTTACACTTATCTTGACAAACTTTGTAACCGTTTATCACGGTTTCTCGACATTTAAGACTCACAACCAAAGGTTATGTGTACCTGGTTCAAAACGCCATGACAGTGCAGAACGTGAGAGTGTTCTACAACAAATAATGAAATGCTGATGCAACACTGATTTAGCTCGATTTTAAGCTTGATGTTGATCTTAAAATCTGCATCATTTTGCAAATTGAAATGTTTCTTGAATTATTTTATAAATATCACAACAAAATAGTGCTGCACTGTTTATTATGTGTTCTTTACAATGCAAGCTTTTCCTTAAATTAATAATAGAAGAAAACATTTGAAATGAAAATTACTCAGGGGAGCTGAATGTAGGAATGGGAGACTTTTGGGACGCTTGGTGGCAGCAGACTTACTAGGTAAAATCCATTGTTCTCGGTAATGTGCTCACGCTCATAACTACGTAAACAATGGAAATTTACCTTGTAAGTCTGCAGTGCTGCCACCTAGCGTCCCAGAGTCCCCCATTGATATTTCTCGCCCATTCAATTCAATTCAATACGACATTTATTTCATATTGACATCCTCAGTGACAATGAATACAATTTGTATAAGGTCAATTTTTAACAGTAGTTTGCAACAGAATCAATATAACTTGTTTACAGTAAGTAACCTTATGAAAGAGGAGCGACATTAATTTCAATTTCACTATTTTGTTATTGCAGAGAACTTCGTAACCTGGTCATCGATATGGTCCTAGCTACCGACATGTCCTACCACTTCCAACAACTGAAACAAGTTAAGACCATGATTGGTATGGCAGACAGGTTGGTGAATTTCCATTATTTCTATAGTATAAACTGTCTCTCTTTTTTGGAAGCCTAGAGCATTGGGAGCGATAGGCCGTACCTCTGACATCACATGCTTACAACAACAAAAGAGCCACAATGCCTGGACATCGTGCATGTTCATTCTTAACCCTTTAGTCCCTGCACCGCCCGAGTTTGTTGAAATCCAATTTCTCAAGATTCTTGCAGTAAATTACTGGAATCGTAGTTCAAATTTTAAAAGATAGCCATGGCTTAATGTGTATGCACAATTTTTTACCCTTTCGGTAATATTTGTATAAAAGTACAAGTTCTTATGGGAACAATAAATGCCTCTCGTTAAACGGCTACGGTACTTTTTATGGCGAATATTTTTGTGCACGGATAAAATGGACACAATGGCTTTTCAAGGCTTTTGTCTGGCTCAATGCTCATACTGATTAAATGCGAAGCCGTTAATTTTCGACAATATCGTCATAAATGATGAACAGTTTCCTGTTTACTAATGAGCGTCTTATTGTTCGTAAGAGCTAAATTATTTCATCATCATTTGCTTCGACAAGTCAACTGTGAAGGGAGAATTTATAACTGGGTGAACTCAAACACTCAAACAAATAAACCTCCAAACTTGTTTTTTAACTTTTTTTTCTGACAAAGCAAGTTTTTAAATCCACTGACGACCATTGTGTTGACATTATAGTGTACAATCAAAGCTTCTTTTCCGTTGTCATTGTTAAACATTACGGGAAAATACGTGTTGTGTCAAGGCTAGGTGTTCTTCAATGAATTAGTGTTTTTCATATTAATAATCATTAATTTCCTTATATATTGCTCCCTTGTTGATGCTGTACCATTTATAGAATAAACTATAAATAACATCAAACCTTGGGATACAACCATGTAGTCATTCTCTTTTGAGGGATTGTTGGCTCTAAAAGGAGCCGGTTTGGTCTCGACAGTTTACTCCGCTCCTCTTCCGGGAGACAAAACTGTATATATGATACCTTTGAGAAAGACTCTGCTATGGTCATTTGTATTGCATGTCATTATTTTCGTTAGCAGTTTGCATTATATGTAGGTTCCTATTTTTCACTGATTGTAACTAATGATTACATGACTAATATTCTGCCATTTTGTGTCACATAACAGCAGTGCCCTTGACAAACCCAAAGCAATGGCTTTAGCCTTACACTGTGCAGATATAAGCCATCCAGCTAAGGATTGGGCCCTTCATCATAAATGGACCACATTACTTATGCACGAATTCTTCAGACAGGTCAGTACCAAATAATTGCGGAATTAAGTAATCCAGTAATTATCAAAAATGTGTTTCTTTGTGTAGAACTTCGATGAGGCAAAGTCCATACTTCTAGTATAGAGGACTGGGCGGTCAGGTTGGTGTAGTGGTGCCTTGCCTTGCCTTCCACCTCTGGGACTCCGGTTCGAATCCCACCGGGGGCAATATGTGGATGTGTTGTCAGTCCCTAACTGACTGTGTTGGTTTTACCTGGAATAGTTCTCTGGGGTTTTCATCCCACATCTAAAACTGATATTTCGTCATCAACCTGTTTTTCTCGTTTGGCTCTAATTAGAGCTTTGAGAATATTTATCCAGATCCAGATCCAGGGCCCAATTTCATAGAGCTGCTTAACGGTAAGCAAATTTTGTCGGATTCCATGCTAAACGTACACGAGCTTAAGCACATAAACAATCTGCGCGCGGAGATTTTAGATCGTTTGCTTAAGCAAAACAGAAGAAGGCAGTGTATTTTGCACTGTGTGCATGGCCTAGGGCTGCTTAACGGTGAGCATATATGTTGGCTTAACGTAGCAACAAAAATTACTTAAGCGTAAACCTATTTCACCAGCGGTTGCTAGCTTCTGTGTCTGATATGTATTATTTGTAACGGTTCAAAGTGCCCCTCGAAAGGTTTACACACTAACTTGAAAGTAAACAAGAAGATAATACATTGTACAGCATGATTCTGAAGCATTTTAGACACTTGTACAATCACCGCTGTGCCGGCACAATAACATCGTTTGCAATGAGTGTTGCACTATGCGCTGTGTGAATAGGGTGCTTAAGCAAAGTAGAGGCTTTAAGGACCCTTTTTGTTTGCTTACCTATGTCAGCAAAAAACCTTGCTTAAGCAAGGGTATGAAATGAAAAACTTGCTAGGTGCAACCGTTAATAAGCAGCTCTATGAAATTGGGCCCAGGTCTTGTATACAACTGTCGTGGGTTCGATTCCATCTGGAGTACCTAGTCGAATTCGATGGTTTCACTATAATTCACCTTAACAGCATACTCATATGAAAAATCGATAAAAATTTACACAATTTTTTTTTTCTCCTGTAAAATATTGAAAGATGTTATGACAGACTGGGGGTTCACAACTTAAAGCTTTTTTGGTTCATTCATTATTTCCCAAAAGCGTCAGAAACTAACAAGTTTGTACCTTTTTTTTGTTGATATTAGGGTGACAGAGAGAAGGAGCTTGGTGTTGCATTTTCCCCGCTCTGCGATCGGAAAACAACAATGGTGGCAGAATCACAAATAGGTTGGTTTCTTGACTTCCAATTAACATCAATTGTAATATCAAGTCAGTTTTAATTTGTAACAACTAGTGCATCACTGAAATGACAAGTTTAGTAAGATTAAACCTGTGATGCCAACCCAAGTAAGAATGTTTGGTCCGGGGAAGAACCTTTGATGAGGTAGGTCTCAAATTAGTGCAAGTTTCTTCCTTCTTACCCATACACCATTGTGCATCAAATATTACCTCGCGAATAGAATAATGTAGTTGATGTTTATAGTAGGCCTATTACTGGAATGTACGAAATGTACGGAAAGATCCCGACCCAGTGAGGTGAGGTTTGTGGTTGACAGCTCGACGTTTCGATCAGTCTGTTCAGATCGTCTTCAGGGGGAACATTCATCACCAGAGTCTAGTTATCGTCTGAAGACGATTACAGCATCAAAACGTTGAGTTGTCAACCACCAACTCTTTTAATAACACTTCTCAAATGATATTTACACATGTTGCTCACCGCAAACTTCTCCTGATTATTCTCCCACCTTGCAATGTTTCAAATCCTACTTATCCTGATTCAGCTTCATCTTTTAAAAACGTCACCAAGAATTTGACAGAATGATGATTTAAATAACTGATTGTTATAAAGACGCATTATTAATCTCGAGAAAGTACAGTTGCTGTTGCTACCTCCATGATTCATCAGCCTTTGTATTTATTACATTATTCCACCAACCTTTCAACATTGCGTTCTGTATCCCCAGCCATCACATGAGGGCGCTATTACAGTTTTCATTGGGTGCGTTCGTTTAGCTCCCCTGGGTCGACCCCAGTGTGTGGCGTTTTTTCCAAGGACGAACGTGTGCAGATAATTACCCACGTTCGTCCTAGAAGAAAACAAACGCCACACACCGGGGTCGACCCAGGGGAGCTAAACGAACGCACTCATTATAAACACAACACTGTTGCTCATGAAATTATGATTTTTGTTATATCCAGGTTTCATTGACTTCATCGTTGAACCGAGTCTGATCGTCTGCTGTGACATGATCGACAGAGTGTTACAGGAGCTGCCTCCCAGCGCTCCGGACGAAAGCAGTCTGAGGACTAAGCGCAACTCTATTCCACTGGCTCGCCCCACCAGCACACCAAGGACTAGTAGTGTCCCAGGTTACCAGGTCAGAAGCAGAACCATAAGCGTCACCGGGGAGGGGGGGATGGAGGTGCCTGTTTATCATTATTGGTGTTTTCATTTTTTTTCTTCAGTTCAGTAGGTCCCTGAGAAGGTATTTACCTTGTTCTGTCCTTAAGTGGCATGTGTGTGTCCAAAGCTACGTTAGGCAAAAACAGTAGGTCCCTCAGAAGGTATTTACCTTGTTCTGTCCTTAAGTGGCATGTGTGTGTCCAAAGCTACGTTAGGCAAAAACAGTGGGGTACTATACAGGGTGTCTCAAAAAAAAATATTAACTTTTGAAATGGCTGCCGAATAAAATTATGATTCTGGGGAAATATATGTACGGGAAGCTTATGGACTCAACTTTCTTATGACACCAGAAAGTCCGGAAATAATTCCTTCTTTGGTGAGCACTCACTGAGAAAGTAGCCGACATCTTTGGTGAATTTTTTAAGCTCCAAATGACTTACCTCTCACAAATTTGAAGGCTAATTACTGTTCACACTCTTTACAAAAGTGAGCAGTGCTCACCCAAGCAATAACTATTTTCTAACTTGTTGGTGTCATATCAAAGTTGAATCCATAAGCTATCCATACATATATACCTTTTCCCCAATATTCGGCAGACATTCAAAAGTGTACACATTTTTTGAGACACCCTGTTAAATGCCCATGATTGCATCAGTCTATGTTTGACAATATCTGCGAAAATGATTTGGGAACTATTTCTTTGTAATGAACCTGCACCAATTAAGTCACTAACCTCTAGTTTTAAAGGGTTCTAGTCAGCTATGCACGAATTTATTCGTTTCAAGTGTTTTATGCCTTTAGTTCTCTGCCAAGTTTTTACTTTTTATTTTAGTATACATGTAGTGTGTACATGTGAGGGTACTTAAAGCATGTTAACTTTTTTACATTTATTTTACATTTACGCTAACTTCTCATTTGAAAGGCATGATAGTTCTCTAGTTCATTTATTTTAATATTTCACTGCTAACCTCTTTTTCTTAAAGGAACATTACAGAATTGGTAAGGAAATAAACTCGTCTAAGATCACAGATTTACCTAAAGCTTACACGGTCGAATGATGATGAAAGATGAGAAAATTCCCTCAAAATATTTCTTTCCGAAATGTCATCATTGATGACAAATTAATACAACTAATTTCCAAGTTATTCATTTTTTTAAATCAATGTCATCCAAATGTGTAATCGATTTGTCACTATTTTCTTGTGACCCAGATGGCCAATTAATCTCAAAGTTCTACATGTTTATGTACAGTTAATGGAGAATTACATCAAGTGTTTAAATGCCAACAACTGTTTTGTAAGCAAAATACTATTCTGTAATGTTCCTTCAATGGACACTGTTGGTTATTACTCAAAATAATTATTAGCATAAAAACTTACTGGGTAACGAGTAATGGGGAGAGGTTGATAGTATAAAACATTGTGAGAAACGGCTCCCTCTGAAGTAATCTTGGTTTTTGAGAAAGAAGTAATTCTCAACAAATTTGATTTTAAGACCTCAGAATAAGATTTTGAGGTCTCGAAATCAAGCATCTGAAAGAACAGAACTTCGTGTGACAGGGGTGTTTTTTGTTTCACTATCATCTTGCAACTTCGACGACCAATTGAGCTCAAATTGTATGCATATGTTGAGATACACCAAGTGAGAAGACTGGTCTTTGACAATAACCAATAGTGTCCAGTGTCTTTACACCGTCATCAGAAAATGACTGAAAATCGTTTTTATAATGTTGGTAGTGGTTCTTATCCCTTCATTTATTAACTTGTGTTCGATTTAATATTTGCACCCCTCCTTAGGGTCAGCAGAACCGGCCGCCATCAAGTCCTGGTAGAATCAGCTTAAGTAGAAGGTCATCAATACCAATCAAGGCAGTCAGGAGTTGGGCAGAGCCACTTATGTTTAATAAGAACAGGTGGAAAGAATATGCAGCTACAGGTATTTATTTTTAAACAAATTTATTATAATAATCAGTGCATGACAAACCTCCCATGTGCCACTCAAGAACAGGCCATGTATCGTCCATCTGCCATGTGCCAAACGGGCACTTTTGTGCCATGCAGGCACACGCCTATGCCATACAAGCACAGTCTACGATATTTAATCACAGTCGCTGTGTCTTGTTAGCGCAGCATGTGCCGTCCAAGCAGAGGCAATGTACCACCCAAGAACACGCCATGTGTCATCCATCTGCCATGTGCCATACAACCACTGACAGTCCATGTGCGTCATGTGTCGTCTAACCAGAGTCAATGTCCTGTGCTAGCATAGACCATTTGCCGTCCGAGTGCCAATGCCGTACATATACAGTCAATGTGCCATCTAAGCATGGGCAATGTACTGCGGATTGAGCACAGGCCATGTGCCATTAGAGTGCCATATTTCCATACAAGTACCTGTCATTTGCCGTCCAAGCACATGCCATGTGCCGTCCGAGTGTTGTGTGCCGTCCGAGTGCCTTGTGCCGTCCAAGCACATGCCATGTGCCGTCCGAGTGTTGTGTGCCGTCCGAGTGCCTTGTGCCGTCCGAGCACATGCCATGTAGCACATGTGCCGTCCGAGTCCCATGTACCATTAGCATGTGCAGGTCATGAGCCATCCAAGCAAATGCCATGTGTCTACAAGCACAGTCCATTTGCCGTTCGAGTGCCTAGGCTATACAAGCACAGGTCATAAGCCATGCGAGCACATGCCATGTGTCGTCCAAGCACATGCCGTGTGCCGTCCCAGTATTGTGTGCTGTCCGAGTGCCGTGTACCATATAAGCATGTGCATGTCATGAGCCATCCGAGCACATACCATGTGTCTACAAGCACAGTCCATTTGCCGTTCTAGTGCCTAGGCCATACAAGCACAGGTCATGTGCCGTCCATTTGCCAGTGTTAACTGATGATGTCATTTACTTTCTTTTTGCAGAGGTCAAGGGTCAGTCAAGATTGTCAAGTATGTCAGAGGAGCACACAAGTGACATGAGCATTAACGATGTCTTCCCAAACGATGACGACAGGGACACCAATATCACCAACAGTCCCACAGCATCACCTTCAAAGGACAGTTGTGACGCCTCATCACCGAGGCACAACTCAGGTCAGAGGTCAATAGAAGGTCAACGGTCAGCAGATGATGGTTCACATCAATCACGAGCCTCATCTGCGGGAGTAACAGACACTAACAATTCTGCCTCTAAAGGTCGCTCTTCAAAAGGTATACCTAGACGGGTGCCGAGTAATGAGGGTGTGCGGCGATTGAGGCAGGGGGACTCCTCTCCCTCCAAACAACCCACAGCGTGACACCTGGGTCTAAGAAACCACCACCTTTGGAATGGAATCAAGGAGGACAAGACTATTGTATATAAATCTTTGTATGGAGTTATCCTCATTATTAAATGTCATCTTTCGACGATGTTTTACCATCAAATCGTATTGATGGAGCAGGTGGATTGATGGCTGGTGTTTGGTGATTGGTGTCAACTCCCTTCAAAACTTGTCATCAAGTACATTAGTGGTACATTGGTGTGGAGCTTCACAGCATTGAAGACAGCTCGAATGTGATCGGTACTGCTGAAATTATTAAGTTTGACAACAAAATTATAAAGTTGGATGTCAGATTCTGTGAACAAGATATGCATGAAAGTAGAGTAATAGAACATAGGTGCCTCAGTCGGCAACGGTCGCAAAGATCGATTGTAATGAATATCATTCTTATTATTATTTATTCAGTTATTTTTACACTTTTTTGTTTGGTTGAAAGTTTTTTTAAATTCTAGATTGTTTAACTACATTCTCATTTAGCAGAATATATGAAGGGTGTAGAAGTTATTGAAAACATCATTGAAGTCAGTTTATATAATGGTATGGGGTATTGTAAAGAAATGATCCTAACAAAAATACTAGCCTCTTTTTCAACCTATACAGACAGAAAATGGTAATCAAAAGTAAATACAGGACAGTCCATCCTGGCGACTCAACGATGCTTGGTAGAAACAGCTGCTACCACCTTGGCCCAACTTCATAGATTCTGTTAGAGGTTAGCTTTTTACGTCCGTGAGCTAGATGGTAATAAAGACTTTATATCTACATTTAATAATATTGTTTACCTCTCAATTGAAACTGATTCTTCATAAAAGAGGATAATTAAGTTAATAAGTGTGATTGTTTGGAAAGTTGGAGTGAAAATAGTGCTGAAATTAAATTCATGTTTGGTGTGAAGTTGTTTCATGTAAAAATGTTAAAGCCGTGTATGTGGAAACCAATGGTTTTCCAAACTGTTACGGGATGTTATGATGGCGAGCGAGTGTTAATTAAAAGTTAAAAGTATAGTTGAGAGGGGGAAAGAGAGAGGGAGTAAGAGTGAGAGGGTTGAGGAATAGAAAGAGGGAGATAGAGTAAAGGGTTGAAAGAGTGAGCTTTTATTTCAAAACTGAATCGACGGTATATCCGTCAGAATATTTTAATGGGTGTTTAATTCTAGTATGCATTTTCAGCATCAGTTGATTAAATTTTGATTAAATTTTTGTCAATTTATTGAAAATAGATATTGTGATGATCGAGCTATATTATAAGAAATGAGCTGTTATTCACAAGAAATATGCAATCATAAATAGCGTCATAGATACCGTCAGGTATCATTATGTACAGAATAATAATATCAATAATAATGAGAAAGTTATAATATTTCTTTATGCCCGTAATAATGTTTTCTGAATGAGTGTTTATCCTGTTGAGGACATTTTCATTTAGTCTTAGATTGTAAGGCATTGTTCAAATTAGGAATATGCAGAGTTTGGGCGTCAGAGGTGATGTGTAAATTGTCTCGACTCTAAAAGAATAGTGGTCTTGAAAAAAAACAGGTTTTGTATGAAACGATGACCATCTAAATTGAGGCACAAACGTCACATTAACCTTTTGTTTTAAAACAGTTTCTGATGACTTTGAGAGGGTAACATCGTTTATCTTACAAGATATTCTTAGAGCCCCTTGAAGAAAAAAATGTCGGATAGAATTTTCCCCAATACTTATTTAGAGTCGCGTTTTTACACCTTTTGTCGACCGTTCAAACTAGAATGTTTCGGTTTAAACAGAAACTGGTTTAGTTGGGCTTTCGTAGGTTTTCTTTAGAGCCTTGTTTTGGGCTGAAGACAAGAGCGGCTACCATGTTATGTGTGAAGTTTTTTGCAGAAATTGAAAATATTGTTAATTTTTTCAGTTAGTTTTTATCTCAGAATGATTTGTTGGGTTGAACAAAGAATTGACTAGAGTGGGATTCGAACCAACGACCTCCGGATTAAAGGTAGTGGACACGGATTAAAGATTGTGTATCTCAACATATGTATAAAATAACAAACCTGTGAAAATTTGAAATCAATCGGTCATCGAACTTGCGAGATAATAATGAAAGAAAAAACACTCTTGTCACACGAAGTTGTGTGCGTTTAGATGGTTGATTTCGAGACCTCAAGTTCTAAATCTGAGGTCTCGAAATCAAATTCGTGGAAAATTACTTCTTTTTCGAAAACTATGGCACTCCAGAGAGAGCCGTTTCGCACAATGTTTTATACCATCAACCTCTCCCCATTACTCATCACCAAGAAGGGTTTTACGCTAATAATTATTTTGAGTAATAACCAATAGTGTCCACTGCCTTTAACAATTTTTATCTCCTTGAATATGATTTTTTTGTTGTAAATAGTTTAACCGTTCCTTCATTGACAATATGGGTGATGTTTACATTTTAAGAGGTCTGAGTACAGTTATTTTATTCATTTACATTGTCATTTGTTTAATATCAATTTGTTTTCTCTTAACGTAAATTAAGAAACTAAAAACTTTTAAAAGACCGGAGCCAAGATGTGGCGATTCCATGCAACAGTTCAGCACTAGGACCTTCTTTAACCAATTCAAATTATAGCGCATACTTTATTTTACAAATTGTGACATTGTCACAGCGAATATCTTGTTTACATTCAAACAAACAAGTTATTAATATTATTTGTTTTTCTATTGTCGATGATTCTATTTCCATCATGAACACCTTTCTAAGACTGCTTACACGACAATTATTGAGCAGTTCTTTGTACCCTTGGGAAGTCCTCTGGAATAAGCAATTGTTCTATTTCACTCAACTGCAATAGTGTGGTATGTTGCCATTATGGCAAGACAAAGAAAAAGTAAAAACAAAACAGCAGTTTTATTTACTCTATAAGAAATGCAAGTTAGAAGACCAAACATAATAAGTGTTTGCTGTTATCTTTGCAAGCTTTGTTTATTTCATTTCTTTACACAGAGTATGCTCCAAATAGTGAACAATGTTTTCAACAGGGCCCTGTATGTTATGTTAATATACATCATTTAATTATCAAATGACTCCTGCTTTTATTGTAAAGAAAAAGATTTCTAAGCATAGATATGCTTCATAGCGAAAAAGTTGGCAAACCTTGTTTTGTTTATAGTTTTGAAGACAAATTATGTAGAATGGAGTGATAATGACGTAAATACAGGCACCCAGTAAAACTTATGAATACTCAATACGAGAATTATTAGTTTCTTACGATTTTACCCGTATCTAATTACTAAGTGCCGATGGGTAATAATGTCTTGCATATCGACCTGTTGGTTAATCTTTGTTTGTTTGTCTGTCTGTTTGTTCCTTTGAAAATAATGCCTTTCAGCATAATAATTATAGGAAAAATTAACTAAGTTTTAACTCAACTTCCTGTACATGGTTCCCTTTAGGGTAATATTGTAAAATATATTAATGTAAAAAATGTAAAGGAATTGAATAGCAACTCATTTTACTGTACTATTTGAAAATAGATATGATTAACAAAACATACATATAATGATATTGTTGAATTAAATGAAAAACATAAAGCTAACCTAGCCTTTCAATTTTTTCTTAAGTTTAGATTGGAATTTTATGAAATCCCAAGGGGTGAGCCTTGCTTTTTCTCAAATAGGCTGAAATAGAAAACAAAATCACAAAGGGTAATAATGTCTTGCATTTTTCTCAAAATTAGGCTGAGGTTCCAAAAATCACAAGGGGTAAACCTTGGATTTTAGGCTACAAATTTTCATCAAAAAATATACCTAAATTTAAAAAATCATAAGGGGTGAGTCCAGCTTTTTAATCAAAAATGGGGCTGAAAAAGAAAATATGGCAAGGGGTAAGTACAGCTTTTTAATCAAAAAAAGCCTAAGACTTGAAAAAATGGCCATGGTTAAGTCCAGCATTTTCGCCCAAAGTAGGCCTAAAACTGAAAAAATCATCAAAAATTTACCTGAAATTGAAATAACGGAAAATTTTCATTAAAAACAGCCCCAAATTTGAAAAATTGCAAGGGGTATCTCCAGCATTTTCTTTCAAAATAGGTCAAAATTTGAAAAATTTACAAGAGGTAGGTCCAGCATTTTCATTTAAAATAGGCCCACAAAATAGGTCTAAAAGTGAAATAATCACAAGCATTTTCAGCTAAAATTGAAAAAATTGAAAATTGAAAAAAATCACAACGGGTAAGTCCAGCATTTTCATCTAAAAAAGGCCTAGAATTGAAAAAATGGCAAGGGGTAAGTCCAGCATTATCAGCAAAATTAGGTTTAAATGTGAAAAAAAAAAAAAAAAAAAAAAAAAAACATGAAAAATAGGATTAAAATAAAAAAAAATCACAACGGGTAAGTCCAGCATTTTCATAAAAAATAGGTCTAAAATTGAAAACTCACAAGGGGTAAGTCCAGCATTTTCATTAAAAATAGGTCTAAAATTGAAAAAATCACAAGGGGTAAGTCCAGCATTTTCATTCAAAATAGGCCAAAATTTGGAAAAATTACAAGGGGTAAGTCCAGCATTTTCAGCAAAAATAGATTTAAAATTGAAAAAAATCACAACGGGTAAGTCCAGCATTTTTATTAAAAATAGGGCTAAAATTGAAAAAATCACAAGGGGTAAGTCCAGCATTTTCATTTAAAATAGGTCTAAAATTAAAAAAAAATCACAAGGGGTAAAGTCCAGCATTTTCATATAAAATAGGCCTAAAATTTAAAAAATCACAACGGGTAAGTCCAGCATTTTCATTTAAAATAGATCTAAAATTTAAAAAATCACAACGGGTAAGTCCAGCATTTCATTTAAAATAGATCTAAAATTGAAAAAATCACAACGGGTAAGTCCAGCATTTTCATTTAAAATAGATCTAAAATTGAAAAAATCACAACGGGTAAGTCCAGCATTTTCATTTAAAATAGATCTAAAATTGAAAAAATCACAAGGGGTAAGTCCAGCATTTTCATCTAAAATAGGCCCAATTTTGGAAAAATGACAAGAGGTAAGTCCAGCATTTTCAATTAAAATAGGCCAAATTTTGAAAAAATGACAAGAGGTATATCCAGCATTTTCATTAAAAATAGGTCTAAAATTGAAAAACTCACAAGGGGTAAGTCCAGCATTTTCATTTAAAATAGGCCCAAATTTGGAAAAATTACAAGGGGTAAGTCCAGCATTTTCAGCAAAAATAGATTTAAAATTGAAAAAAATCACAACGGGTAAGTCCAGCATTTTCATTCAAAATAGGCCTAAAATTGAAAAAAATCACAAGGGGTAAGTCCAGCATTTTCATTTAAAATAGGTCTAAAATTAAAAAAAATCACAAGGGGTAAAGTCCAGCATTTTCATATAAAATAGGCCTAAAATTTAAAAAATCACAACGGGTAAGTCCAGCATGTTCAGCAAAAATAGATTTAAAATTAAAAAAATCACAACGGGTAAGTCCAGCATTTTCATTTAAAATAGGTCTAAAATTGAAAAAATCACAAGGGGTAAGTCCAGCATTTTCATTAAAAATAGGTCTAAAATTGAAAAAATCACAAGGGGTAAGTCCAGCATTTTCATCCAAAATT
>NC_047067.1:3153825-3275792 GCF_902459465.1 Asterias rubens
GAAATGTGAAAAGACCATTCACACAACCAGGGAAACGCGGACGACATACGACGTCATTGGATTCATCGCGGGAAATTGAGCCAGGTAAAACTAGGGCCCAATTTAGTAGAGCTGCTTAAGCAGAGAATACCGCTTAACAGTTTTCTGCCAAACAGCAGGGGAGCACCCACAGATTGTACCTTTGACATGGTAATTTGGTCGGTAACCTTGTACTCTTAAGCGTATAGTCTGTTATGCCTATAGCTTGCGGCTCAAACTGTGCATTTTTTATTTGAAAAGCAGACTAACAATTTGGTAATGTTTTGAAACGACCTTCAAATTGTGAACTTTGAAAAAAAACACAGAAATACATATAGACCTATATGTACGAGTTTGGGAGGTTTTGAATCAACCTTGTGCACTTTGCTAATAATATGGAAAGTTCAATAGTACCCATATTATTTAGATATGTCCCTGAACCTTACGTGCAGCATTTACAGAGGAACACTTTGACTGAATTTAGATTTCACAGGACTTCACGGAAATATTTGATCTCTATTTAGATATGTTTCATCATTTTGAACACACTAGCTTCTTTGAATGATTTATGTATAGACTTTTCTTTTATATTTTTAATGTAGATGTAATACAAGTATCTGTAGTTCTGTCGTTTTCCAGTAAAAACCTCTTCTTATATATAGGCACACAAAGTAGCTACTTTTCCCATGTAACAGAATGTCGCAAGCAATACAATGGCGCCTGACAAAAATGTTCATTACTGTTAACATTTTTGTTGCTAGAATTACCCCAAATAAATTTCCCATTCTCATTCTAAAAAGGTAACCTTCCTATTTTTAATGACTTACAAATGGCCAAAAAACGATCACACTTTCACGCTCGGTTTTTTTGAAACACAATTTTGCTGTAAGGAACACGTTGCCTTCGATCGGTCGAGTTGGTCTTTAAAATTCGTTTGTAACCGTTTGTTATAAAATGGATATGGGTAGAAAGATGGTGTTAAAAGTAGAATACAATGATCTACACAAATACGCCTCTAAATTGCATGGTTTTCTTTTAACCTCGTCGACTAACACGGTCGGCCATTTATGGGAGTCAAGTAGATCATTGTATTCTACTTTTACAACATCTTTCTAATTATATGCATTTCATAACAAAAGGTTTCAAACGCTTTTTATAGACCAACTCGTCCGATCCAAGGCAACGTGTTCCTTTAATTGCTTGCTAACGACGTATAATGTTATTTGATTGTTATACACGTACAACAGATCGTTATGTAGTGGTTGGTAACCACCGTGATGCCTGGGTCTATGGGGCCGTTGATCCAAGCAGTGGCACGGCAGCTTTTATGGAGGTGTCTCGTGTGTTCGGAGAACTTAGAAAAGAAGGTATTAGGAATGTTATTATGCTCATAAAAGTTCAAAATATCTGATGAAGATTTTTATTTATTTTATGTGTATGCATTTGTTCACTGTGTTTGTTTCTTGTTGTTTGAATTTTAAATTTTAAATTCATATGAATTAATTTCAATTTATTTTACATCAAGGCAAGCAGAGTTGGAGTTAAACAATATAACAAATATAAATGGTATAATAATATTACAAAGAACACGTTATAACAGAAAATTCACTGAGAACAAAAGGTTGGCAAAGATGAGGAGGAGATTTTGCTAAAAGCAGTGCGTGTCGTGTGCGAGCCTTCTCTTCAATTGAAGGTCAACAAACACGAAAGCAAAATCGAGATAGGCTAATTGAGAACTGAAAATACCACTTCCTATGACAAGTTTATAACGATCGTTGGTATGTTATTTACACAAATAGGTTGGAAGCCTAGACGGTCCATCTTGTTTGCAAGCTGGGGATCCGAGGAGTATGGTCTGTTAGGATCAACCGAGTTCGTTGAGGTAGGCATACTGCTTCTCACATCAACGTAGCCCCCCCCCCCTCTAGCTTTCAAAACACTCTCGAAACTACGTTATTCAGAACTGACATTGACTACGGCTGTCTTGTTTGTTCCCGTACCAAAAGTGAACGATTTTCAAAATGCTGGCAGAGCTAAATCTTGCCCACAAGCCTGAGATGAGTCCAGTCGAGTCTAAAGCCATGGTTTAGAGAACATGCGTCCCAACATAGGCCAATGTCTTGACAAGCAACCTTTTTGACGAACAAATCTCAATGATGTAACTTCTTTGTTGCGTTTGTGAAGAAATAAAAAAAAAATAATAATAATAACGAACAATAAATTTATTTGAACTAATAAATACTTTAAAAAAAAACAATGATAATGATGATAATGTTAACTTGTTTAAAGGAAATAATTGGTTAATTAACTCTAGAATTTATTTGACTATTTCATAAAGGAGTTTCAGCGGATTCTTGCTGCGAGAGCTGTTGCATACATCAACGTGGATGGAGCCGTCTCGGGTAACTACAGCCTGGGTGTGAAGACTACGCCATTGCTTTACAAACCAATCTGGGAAGCTTCCAAAAAGGTGTTGTTTCACATTAAACACATTTCACTCTGCTGAGAGTCGGGTTTCCCCAAAGAAGTCTTCGTATTTGCTGCTTGTTTTCTTCTTCACTTAATTCGTTGGAGTTCGCGCTATTAAAATGAACAAATTATTATACATGTAAATTTTGTAGGCCTAAATAAACCTTTTCGTACAATTTAATGGGAATGTATAAGTAATTGATTATTTTTTATTTCAGTTGTTTTACTGTTTCGAAGGGTTTCGATCACATCTATTTGTAGACCTACATCTTTCATTGAGTGAATGAAGTTCAAATGTCTTTTTTTCCTCTGTGTTTTTGATCGCCAGGTACCAGATCCAGAGGACGTTGCTGCGTCTTTGTATGACAGTTGGCGACAAAGACGTCCCGCCGATGACACTGACCCTAACACACTGCCAGTGTAAGTCAATTATTTATCCTTTAAACGGGGTCTAAAGTTTGCAAAGTATCATTCACAGTTTGCCTTAAATAATAATAACATTATAAAATACGTTTGTGCCCACTGTGTCGCATCGTCAACAGCCAACATCTCTTCGTGTTCATCAATTTTGATTTCGTGATAGTATATCTTATGCATTTTTATTTTATATTCTTCCTTTATAAACATTAATTATCTACATAAGAAGATGAATGGTTACTCTCGGGTGTAACCTTTTCAACAGGGTTTTCAAGAAATGAGAACAAGGAATGTAATTTTGTCTTCAATTTCTTTTTGTCTTCATGATTTTAGGATGAGCAATTTGGGGGCAGGGAGTGACTTTGCCCCGTTTATGTACCGTATAGGAGTGCCAGCCGTTGATCTACGGTATTCTTATGACAAGGTATGTGACCCTAAAGGCAGTGGACACTATTGGTAGTTACTCAAAATAATTATTAGCATAAATACCTTGGTAACGAGTAATGGGGAAAGGTTGATAGTATAAAGCCTTGTGAGAAACAGCACCCCCTGAAGTAACTTAGTTTGCGAGAAAGAAGTAATTCTCCATGAATTTGATTTCGAGACCTCAGCTATAGAATTTGAGGTCTCGAAATCAAGCATCTGAAAGCACACAACTTCAAGTGACAAGGGTGTTTTTTTCTTTCATTATTATCTCGCAACTTCGTTGACCGATTGAGCTCAAATTTTCACCGGTTTGATATTTGATGCATATCATGAGATACAACAAGTGAGAAGACTGGTCTTTGACAATTACCAATAGTGTCAAAGCCAACATTATTTTATGCTTTCATGCTGAGAATTTATCTTTCTTGATTTTGTCTCAAACACATCAGCGTTTCCTTCGCCGGTGAATGAGGTCCTTTCTACATGAGGTCCTTTCTACCTCCATGGTCCCACAAAGCCAACGGACACAGCAGGGTAGAAAACTGTGCTAAAAACTGAAAGGGATTTGGGGTTAAAGAAAAAAAAATACTGGAGCGAATTGAAATTGAACTAAATTTACCTCAGCTTTCCGTGTGGTCTGTACTCGATATTAAAAAAAAAAATAGTTTTGTAGTTCATTTAAATATCTTTGCGCCTTCAGACCAATCTTGGTTAAAATATTAGTTATTTGTTATAAACTTTACGCAAATGTTTCTCAATTTGTCTGTATATTCGACTTACACAGAAACTTGGTATATCGAGCTACCCCGTTTACCATTCGGTCTATGAGACCTTCTATTACATGAAGACCTTCCTTGATTATGGATTCCTGAGGCACCAGGCTGTGGCCAGACTGTGGGCAGAAGTTGCACGTGATCTATCAGAGTCCGCCATCTTGCCCTTCGACTGCAATGATTATGCTAATAAGATTCGGGGAACAATGGATGACGTCAAGAGTGCTTACGAATCTCAGATGGCACTGAAAGGAATAACATTCGGTAAGATATCACATGCTATGTTTTATATTTTGGAAGAGATTTTGTCAAACCTGAGGTACCAAAATGACCGAACACCACCAAGGGAGGGCGCCATTAATGGTGCCGTTTTCTGAAATTCTGTCATTCGTGTTTGATGACAAATTAGTTTGCTCATAGATTCAGTGTTAAAATTAAGTAATAGGGAAATTTCCTGACAAGTTTCATTTTCATATGCCTGTTTTAGGGAAAGCAATGACAATTCTATAGTGATTTGAGGTAAACCCATCATGAAACAACAAGATGTGCAGATTAGTGCGCGGCGCACAAGATTGGCCATAAATGAACAAACTGTTGACCTCTATAGACGAAGGCGCACTACTCAAATTACGTCACTAAAAGTTTAACCTGTGGCTTCTTCATATTGCCTTGTTGTTAATTCCGGCCTCAATAAGTTGTTTTCTTTGATCACTGTGACAGAATACATTGACTCTGCCCTGTCCAACTTCTCTTCGACTGCTGCAGAATTTCATAAAGTAATTGAGCAAACTGACAACAAAGAGTAAGTATAAAATGTCATAATCAGGCGGGAAAGCATATCGACACGTTTTGGAAAATAGTTACGTTGCATGACGAATAATTTGCATAAACTGTTGGCGTAATCTTTTGCATGATTTGAACACCTTCACATACAAGGAAGGTTGTTGTCACGACTGCTCAGATTTTGATGCCAAATCATCAGGAATTCTGTTTCACTATGTATTTATTATCACCATTGGATGGTACAGGAAGAGTGTCAGTCAAAACATTTTGTTTTTTGCTGTCAGGCTTTATTAGATAATTGTGCAAAGGAACCTAACGATTTAAACATTATTTTGTGTGATTGTTAACAGTTTAATGGCTGTCCGTCGTGTCAACGATCAGTTGATGCAATTGGAGAGGGCATTCATCGACCCGCTTGGACTCCCAGACCGAAAGTTTCTAAGGTTGGTCTTTTCTCTTTAACGGTCCTTGCTCCAAGCAATAACCTTTATAAGAATAACAAGTTAACCTCATAATAGTGTGTAGTTGTTATCGAGTAATTGTAACATGTTTTTTGTAGTTGACCGGTAAATAAAAGTTTTTCGCGTTTTCGAAGATTCGGGCACGTTTATTGTGCGAGTTTGCTTTATTTATTATTAATTTGCTTAATGCCCTTAACAACTCTCAAATGATTGGATAAACCGACAAATGTTTACTTTCCATTTCAGGCATATTGTGTTTGCCCCAAGCAGTAATAACTACTACGCCGCCGATGCCTTCCCAGGCATCATCGACGCCATGTTTCGGATCGATGAAGATCCCGATCAGAAATCACGCTGGGAGATCGTGCGCCAACAAATGGCAGTCACTACACATGCTATCCAATCAGCGGTTAGCACACTGCAGGATGTACTTGCATTTGACGGGTAGCTTCTATAATGGGCGAGATTTCACAAATCACTCTAAGTTAATCTTACGATGAATTGTAAATATTGCCTTCTTAAAACTTTCGCATTGATCTCTGTACCCCCCCCCCCCTTCTTACCAAGAGTGACTCTTAGCGTTATATCCTACAAACAAACTATTTTTTTTTAAACCCACTCCAGAAGCCATATAGCTGTACAAGTTGTATTTTAATAGATGGAAATTTTGGTTTTGATAGGAAAGAAACATACCGCCATGATTTGACTCTGGAAACAAAATAACTGTTTCCCTATTAATTTTGAGGATGGAAGTTTGCAACAATCTGTCTGTGCTCATTGGTGTATTTTCGAGACAGAAGTAATTTTCCTCCAAAATATTTGAATTTGATTTCGAGACATCAGAGTTGAATTTTGATGTATTGAAATCCTCAAGCCCATGGAAGCACACAGCTTCGTGTGACAACGGTGTTTTTCTTCCATTATTATCTCGCAACTTCGACGACCATTGGAGTTCAAATTTTCACAGGTTTGTTATTTTATGCATAATTATGTTGAGATTCACCAAGTGAGAAGGCTGGTCTTTGACAATATTACCAAAGGTGTCCTGATGTCTTTAAGTTAAATCATTATTATTTCAGTAAGCATGATTCTTCAAAATAAAGCTCTTGTCATTAATATATGTGTTTTGATGAGTGGAATGTGAATAAACAGTTAACTAAGGTTTTAAAAAATCAGTTCTTATGTTATTTACAAATTTAAGAGTAGACCCCGACCCAAAAGGGCGCTGTTCGTGACTTCAATCGAGGCAGACTTTGCCTGTAATGCATAGAGTAAACACAATTGCAAAGTACATGTACGGACCAAGTCGTGAGTTTGTACGTTTCAAAAAACAGGTGTATTGCTGCTGAATGCAGAAAAACACTTTTTGAAACGTACCAACTCACGACTTGGACGTACATGTACTTGGCACTTGTGTTTGCTATACGCATTGCAGGCAAAGTCTGCCTCGATTGACGTCACAAAAGGGGTAGGCGGAGTCAGCCCCCAAACAACTTTATATTTTTTTAAACATATAAATCGTGACAAACAATTACTAAAATATTTGTTTTATTGTTCGTAAGCATATACTCTTGTGTTTGAAAGAAAAAAAATTATATTTCCAGGTGACTTGTAGTGCTTAGCACCCAAGGATTTCCACCGCTCGCCAGCTCACTCCATCCTTGTTCAACATGTATTGGCAAGAAATATTCGCTTTAGCCGAGATATTCACTTTTAAATCATGGTGAATTTTCTGTTTGGATATTTACATTGTCTTTTTTATCAAAGGTTCACCAGTTTCTGTGAAGGTCATAGAGCAATATAATGGGTAACATAGGAATGTAAAGAATAGAAAGGGGCGCCCTTACAGAGCATCACGTTGTAAGTTTTAGTTTCCAAGCGGTTTCAATCTTCTTCTTTTTATGGGGAGAGATCGCATCAAGTTGCTGTCATAATTGTGTACTTTGTTTGAAACGCAACAATTATTCAACAGTAAATGGAGTAGGCATACAAACTTTAATATAGTTAATAAACAAACTGAAAATATAACTTTCTACGCAAAAAAATAAATGATGCTTCTGTTGACAAATACAAAAATATATATAAACAAACCTTATCACTGAACACAGATCATTGTCGTTAATTGTTGGAACGTGTGTCAGACATAATTTTTTTCAGACACCAAAATTTCTTATACTATGAATCCTAAATGGATAATAATATAGGACGCACTGAACGCTGTCGTAACACGGTTTGTCAAAGTTGGTCCGACGCGGCAAATTCGTATCATGGCAGACACCCCATTTCTGTATGTATGGTGTCCTACATGGTGTTTTTTTAAAGTCTATCTTATGTACTTTGTGAGAGAAAAAATCAGATGACAAGAAAATAAACTTCAATGTGAGAGAGTATCTACAAACAAAAATGAAATCAGTGGCTCGTGTTTATTTCACTCGGCTTCGCGTCTTTAAATAGTTCAGATTTCACCTCGTGATTATATTTTGCGATGATACACTCAATACATATCCACTATTTCGCTGAAAAGTATTGAAGTATTCGAAGAATTTCCACAGCATCTTTTTTTTCATACTATTTTTTCTCGCTTGTTTTACAACCCCGTCCGTCTCAACTGCCTGTGTTTTTCAATTAACGCAAGGTGGCGCTATCACCGCACTGCATTTATTTTTGATGATCGATGAGTCGATGAATTACTGTCTGGTACCCCGACCTAAACAGATCCAGTGAACGTTCTATTCCCACGTTGAGGATAAAAACAAGTGCAGGTATCAGGCCAAATAATCACTGAACGTTCTGTGCATGCTGCAGTGGGAGTTCATGTAGCACTGTTTTGCGGAGGTTGAGTTTCGTTCGAAGAGAGGAGGCACTAGCGTCATCATCGTCCACTTTTTTCTAATTCTCCATCTCCTGCCTGCTCTCTGCTGTAGATGCTGGCTTGCGTTCATCCAGTTGATGAAGTGGTGCGGCCATTTCTCAAATACAGACATTTCTTTTTGACCTAGAACGGAAATTCTTCGTCTCACGAGTTGGTCTGCTCGCCCTTCACTTCATTGCTAAACCCTCCACTTCCAGTATCAACTAGACCCTGGTCAACAACGTTCTGGCTCTGCTGCGAGTGGAAAACAGATAGTAACAGTTCTTGGATATTTTGCTGTTTTTGTTTTCTGTGATAAAAGACGAGCTGTGTATTTCGGAGTTGATAGAAAATGGATTTCCATCACCGTGAGACGTAGGCAGGTAATTATATTTTGTTCTCGTCTTCGCGACTGCACTTGAATGTGGGTGTGTACGTTTTTATGTAGTCATCTGGGATACAGTCAGCGCGAGGAAAATACAAAACAAAACATCGGCAGATTAACTGATTAGGGGTTTATTTTGAAGCGGACAACCGTTGGTAATATAGTACTATTAATAATATAACATTTTAGATTAGTCTTGTTTACTCTATGGTGGTCGTCTCTTCGGAATCAGTGATGCAAAGGTTTGTTGATAAATATGGCAAATAATTCTATTCATTTGAATGTCTGGTCAAAGATTAATGTATCCCCAAATAAATATTTTGTTTTGTTTTGTGAATGACATGCGAAGGGGGTTACTTGAAATGAATGTTTCAATAAAACAAATTTGGGAACAGGATTTAGGTCTTGAAATTTACACTGATTGCCGGTTATTCAAGCTACGAGGTCAGTAAACTCGAGGCCTGACACAGGTCCGAAGGTCTTGTGTTATTTAATTGCATAACGATACCTTACTGTCTGAAAATAGCTTGAACAAAACTATGTCATCCTGAATTATGTAAACAAATACAGGCGCACTTTGTCATGTTTGGTAAAGACAATGAACACTATTGGTAATTACTAAAAATAATTGATAAATAACAACTTACTTGGTAACAAGTAATGGGGGAGCTGTTGATAGTATAAAACATTATGACAAACAACTCCCTCTGAAGTTATATAGTTTTTGTGGAAAAAGTAATTTTCCGCTAAAATATTTGAATTTAATTTCAAGACCTAAGAATTAGATTTTGAGGTCCCAAAATCAAGCATCTGACAGCACACAACTTTGTGGGACAAGGGTGTTTTTTCTTCCAGTATCTGGCAACTTCGACGACCAATTGAGTTAAAATGTTCACAGGTTTGTCGATATTTTGTGCATTGTTGAGATACACCAAGTGAGAAAAATTTTCTTTGACAATTATTGAAGGTGTCTACTGCTTTAAGTTGACGGTATGTGGAGCGGCACTAGTCCCCTGATCAAATTTTAATGTGATGTTCTTTTCTGCATTAATTGTTTTAATGTTTTCTCAAAAAGTAAAGCATTTCATGGATTAATATTTCAAGAGAAGTCTTTTACCATTACCTTCTGTAAACCCTGTAAGTTATTTGTAAATCTGTGATTTTTTTTTCTTCTGTTCCGAAAGTGTATAATGGCTGAAGCATTATTATTATGAACAATGCAAAACATTCATCAATTATTTACATGGTTGATGAAGAAGCCGTAAAAGGGTGATTTAAACGCCACTGGGGTTCCATAAAAAAAAACGCAAGATAAATATCCAATTGTTGTATTACTCCCGCGGTGAATTTGATTCCAATAATCTGCTGGGTACCTTTTCATTGATGCGCAGGGTTTTATCTCTATTGATTTTAAATCACCATTGCTGGACGGAATAACGAGTGTATGCATCACTGATAGTCCTCAACTATCGTTTTTGTATGTCCGTGCGGTGCCTGGAATGTATCCAGCGTCAGGACGCTATAAGCCAAGGCCGAAGGAAAAAAACGTGTTTATCGTTTGGTTTTTTTTTTAAGAAGGAGGAGGGCCCTTATTTATTTTTATTTTAAGTCGCCCGACACAATTATTTGTTTTTGTTTTGTTTGTTTTTATAGATCTTTCTTTAAAATGTATCATTTTTTATGGATAAAGAAGAAGGGATTTTGTTTTCCATAACAAAACCAACAAAAAGGAGGCGGCCTCTAAAAGGGAAGCGGGCGGGGACGCTAAACATGTTTGTTTTTTGCCCAATCTCACCGATCTCATTTCTCCTAGATGTATTGTGTATGTTCTCCTATGAAGCGGAATAGTTATTGTTACTGTTTGGGGATATAAACGCAGTCGAGAGAGATTATTTTATTGTTACGTTTGGAGTTATTATATATAACACACGGGGTTCGTCGAAAGGGATTAAAAGAGAATTGCGTAGTGGTAACTCCTGCAGAGTCTATCTCGAAGGCTTAACCAAGGCGTAGGAGTATTTCCCTTTATTAAGTTGTTGTTTGTTTAGTTTGCTTTCACTTTGCGCTGATGGGTGCGGGTTTACGCCGTCTTTTGGGTGCAAAACACTAAATTAATAAGCTCCCATAGTAGAAAAAAAAAATCAACAAATATGTAAAATTCCTCAGCCTCTTGAAAACCAATCAGATATATTTTCAGACATCCCCACTAAACTTCTGATTTTTTGTTAATTTCGGTAGGTCAGTGTTTGTGTGTTTCCCAAACCGAAACACTGATGAGTATGTACCGGTTTTACTTTTTCTGTTTGTCTTAAGGCCTTTACATACACTAACAAAGTTGTTTGATGCACCCATGTCCTGGGAAAATATCAATCAGAACTGTCTTCGTGGCTACACTGTCTTCCCTGCAGGCTACATGTATGATTTCACTCTTCCTTTTTCAAACATACATTATTGTAATTACACAATCTCGTAATTACATGACACCCCAAACGTTCTTACTAATTATTATTGTGAGGACCCACGTTATGATATTTGACGCATGAATGGAGTCCTTTTTAGTGCGGTGCACCACTTTACTGAGTGTAAACTGCCAATACAAAGCAACACAACAAAACAAAACACAAACACAAACAAGTGAACCAGGCAGCAGTCAAAGTGGAAATACAATGTAACGGTAGTGACAAGGACTTTGTGCAGCAACATTTCCTTCAGTGTTTTTTTCGCCCAACGAATGTACATAAAACAAATGCCAGTATTTTGGGTAATCCACCATGATCTAACCATGGAGGAATAATCTAACCTTCCAAAAGCACTATAGTCCTCATTACAAAGCTGTGGGAAGTTTTAATAATAAATATTTAAAAAAAATGGGAATAAATTATTATTCCCAGTTTGATTTTGTTTGTTTTTTATTAAAATTTCCCACAGTTTAAACTTTACACAGTTCCGTGTGTTTACCTTAAGTTTGCAGATATGTTTAAGGTGCGCACTGTCTTTTTGTGGTTTTGCGTGTTTGTTGGTGTATTTGTTTGTGGTTGGGTTGGGTTTTTTTTGCGAATCTCCCAACTATTATTTTGCACAGTGATGGTATTGATGTTTGTTTGCTCTTAAGGTTAATTGGAAAACTAGGAAACAGGGGTGGGTCAACAAGTAGATAAGGTCATGTTAACTCAACGTCAGTTCGTTAATTATTTACGAAAGAGTATAATTATTCAATCTCAATAAGCATGGTCATGTTGTTGTGAAAAACATTGCTCAATTATTATAATAATGTTGTCAGTTTTTTGTATCATATGCCATGTTCTGTCAGTAAGCCTACCCCACAGACGGACGATATTGGGAGAATTGGTGCCTATTAATGTCGTGCCTACTGGGTTTTGACTTGGTATTGCAACCACGCAGTGCCTAGACTAGGTTCAAAGTCTGTGATGATGGTTTTCAGTCGACCTGATAACCATTAAATTATGTCTGAAACAGCGCCCTCTTGTGGATTACCTCCGCCGTGGGTTTTGCCAATCATAACTTCTTGAACAGTAGGCCTATACTCTACTCGTCTTCAAGTGATCTTTTCTCCTGAAGTGAAGACGAGCAGAGTATACAATTCGAAACGTCAAGACCACACTGGTTCTTTTCAGAGCCAACACTCACTCAACAGAGATAAACGTCATGGTTGTACCCGCAAGCTTACTGTAATTATTCTTCACACCATGCAAAGCTCCAATCATCGTTAAAATCATATCATCATGCCCTCTGCCAGTCAGTGTAGCTTCAAAACCTTTCAATGCTACACTTTTAACAATCTCAGTTTCTTTACCCGATAAATATACACAATGATTTTAAATATTATATTAATTTTGGTTTTACCCATACACCGGTGTGCAATAGCCCTGAATATATTCAGTACTTTCCCGAGTTCCTTGAAACAATTAGGTATATTACTTTAGTAAATTTCGAACCCACGACCTTTGCAATTAATTTTTTTTTTTTTTTACGAAGGTACGAAAAACAAAGTTCCCGATTCCAAGCGTGTTCCCGTCGGGCTCCGCAAGATGGAGAAAGTCGGCCTGTACAATGTCATTTTCGAGCTGGACTTGAGTGACATCACTTATGACTTCACTAAGTTCACCATGGATGACATGTGTGCCTTACTGCTGAAGTGGATAACATGGTGCCACGAACGTCTGCACCCAGAGGCAAAGGTAAATACATTTTTACAGAGAGGCTTTTGAGGTTTGAATTCTGAGACCCAATTATGTAGCATCTTATAAGGGTTAACAAGGTGCTACGGCGCATACAGCAGCCACAGCCAGGAACCCCATTCTCATAAGTGCACTGGGTTCTGTTACATGCGTTACACAACACACGTGACCAACTGCTTTACGTCCCATCCGAAGGACGAAGCAATGGTTAAGAGGACACAATTGCACCTCTTGAATATGTATTTGTAGATCTAGGATACACTAATTTCACATAGACTTTTCTTTGGATAATTATTTAAATTGACTAGTTTAGTCTCAATTTCATTGTTATTTTTGGCCTTGTCGTGTCTAAGTCGTTGTCTGTCACAGGGAAATGTACAAAAGCAGTATGCTTAACTTTTTCCCTGCATGTTTGCTATTACACTCGATATGGTTGTTTTTGGAAATTATAATACATTTTATTGTTGCATCCATCTGTTCATATTATCCTAATTTTTATTTATTTGTAAAGGCACTGGACACTATCGGTAATTCCTCAAAATAATTGTTAGCATAAAAAACTTACTTGGTAAAAACAAGCAATGGAGAGCTGTTGATAATAATTTAAAAAAAAATTGTGAGAAACGGCTCCCTCTGAAGTAACGTAGTTTTCGAGAAAGAAGTAAATTTCCACGAATTTGATTTCGAGACCTCAGAATTAGATTTTGAGATTCCAAAATCAAGCATCTGAAAGCACACAACTTCGTATGACAAGGGAGTTTTTTCTTCCATTATTATCTCGCAACTTCGACGACCAATTCAGTCCAAGTTTTTCTCAGGTTTGTTATTTTGTGCATAATTTATGTTGGGATACTCCAAGTGTGAAGACTGGTCTTTGACATTTACCAATAGTGTCCAGTGCCTTTAACTGTTTATTTAATTGTTATTGTCAATGGAAAATAAATTTGCATTGAATTGGATTGAAGGTGTTCATCAGCTTCAGAGATCTGCCGGATACCATGCCAACCCACTCAGAGAGAGTCTTCCAAACCGTGGACTTCCTGGCCAAGCTTCCACTCAACCTCCGTCCTTTCGGCCTGATGTTCGAGGAGCCGAGGGGCAAGTCCGTTCCAGAGGAGTGTGGTACCTTCGCCAAGTACATCCGCAAGGTGATGGACGCCAATGACTGGAAGGGAAACCTCCTGGTTCATGTACACGAGAAGTATGGCTACTGTGATGCTACGGCACTCCAGGTAAGCCAACATTCTACAAGTTCAAATCAGAGAACCATTCAAACAATAAGTATGATTTGAAACTTTGCATGGTGGAAATACGATAATCATAGTTCTTTTTCACTAGAAGACGATCAGAGCATACTGATCGAAACGTCGAGTTGATATCAACGATTCTTTTCAGAACCACCCCAACTCATCTGGAGAGTATCATGTAATGGTGTATACCGCAAAAACCTTACAATGCCAATACCAGGAAACATCAATTGTTTTCGGTTATGTGCGCATGCTCAGAACTACGTAAACAATTAAATTATACTTGGTAAGTCTGCTGCCACCTAGTGTTCCAAAGTCTCCTTTTGGAAGCAGTGTTACCGACGGGGGGACGACCAACTCTTGATCCTGTTCTATCAAGTTGTTTCAACTGTATTTATCCCTGTAGGTGTTGATGAGTGGTGCAAACGGAATCTGGGCAAGCGTCTGCATCGAAGGCTCCTCCATGGGCAACGCAGCATCCAGTGTCACTCTGATGAACCTTATCCGAATGGGCAACAAGAAGGTGCTAAACAAGTTCAACTGTAACTACCTCCGGCAGGCCGCAATCAATGTGACACGAATCACAACTGGACAGGACCCGCACATCAAGCAGCCAATCTACGGTGGGAGGGCTCTAGACTTCGTGTTCGACCTGAATCCGGAAGAGTTTGATCTGGCAGAGTTCTTCGGCGAGGAGGCTCCTGTGCGTATCACAACCCTGGCTTCTGAGGAGATGATTCAGACCAGATTGGTTGATCTCTACGGCGAAGACCCTCAGTTCACAATTCCGCGTGCTCGCAAAATGAAGCAAGTGATGCTGACAGATCTTCGAAACAACAGGTAAACTATTTATTCGTGACATTCTTTGGTCTGCCTGTAGTCTTGGTCCAAGACGTCACTATCTCATACTCGCAACGTGAACGTGATAACCCGACAGAGGGCGCGCTTTTCTTCTTGATTTATTTCGGTTGCCGTTTGGTACGGTAGACTTGCGCAAAGCTAGCGGGCGATACGACACGCTGCACGCTCATGGTGTAGCCATGGAACCTCCATGGAGGCTGAGAAATAATCCATGCGAAGGTCTTTGAACCAATACTAGTCTGTAATTAGCGCTGAAGCTATGAAAACGCAGTGATGTTGACCCGGGTCGGTGACTTGGACTCAAGTCGCCAATTTCACTGACTTACGACTTGACTTGACTTGACTTGCGCAAAAATGACTTGTTACTTGACTTGACTTGCGCAAAAAATGACTTATAACTTGACTGGACTTGAGCAAAAATTACTTGCAACTTTACTTGACTTTAAAAAAAATACCTTGTTACAACACAGTGCAAAACACCATTAGCCTACTGGTAGTAGCAGATTTTATGCCATGACTTTGTTTGTTTTTGACTTGGCAGAAAGGAAGAGTACATGAGCTTGGTGGGGCTAGCTCTACTCTTCGACAGGGCAGGTGGTGCTCTCACAGAGGCAATGAGGGATGCCATCGAGAAGATGGAGATCAATAGCTCTCACGCAAACAACCTGATTGAGGAGATCAAGGCTACCTGGCATGAATGGGACACCAGGGAAGAAGCACAGAATGATGACATGCTGGAGTATGATTCCTTCTACAATGGCTTCATGTCTCCATACTTTGCCTGCTATAGATGCTCAGACACCAAGAGGGCCATGCAGGCAATTGACATGGACGCTGATGGTCAAGTAGATTGGAATGAGTTTTTGGTTTACCTCAAGTGGGCGATTCATCAGTATCCTAATCTTAAGAATAGTCGTGAGTTGCTGGATGTAGCATTCCGTAAGGGAATCATCCCAGCTATGCGGGATGAGAAGCTTGGTAAAAATGGTCGGAAGTAATGGGCAATGTTGGAACGCTAGGTAGCAGCAGACTTACCAGATAAGTGTCCATTGTTTACGTAGTTTTAAGCAAGCGCGCATTACCGAGAACAATGGATTTGACCTGGTTAGTCTGCTGCCACCAAGCGTCCAAAAAGTCCTCCATTATGACGTCGTTTGATACGAACCTTGTTACCGGTCAGCCGTTTTTTTTTATAGTGTAGGTAAAGCATAGTCGAGACGCTTAGCGTAAAAAACTGTCTTTTCAATAATTAGCGGCTTGTTGTGTGTAGCAATTGAAATAATGCAGTTTAATTGATGGATTAACTAACAGAGTGGTTTGATTTTTCAATTAATACTAATTGTTTTTTTGTTAATTTTAGTTAGTTTCACAACAAACAGCTATAGATTTCACCAAGTATATCAAGATAATATTTATTTCAAAAAGTTAACGAAATCATGAGTTTGGGGAAACCTGCCCCTTAGTCGTGACCGGCTTCGTCTCTCTTGGAGTCGACCGGTCCAGAGACGCGATTAACCCGTGGCCTGTCTGGGTCCCACTTGGTGTAACTCAATTATGTTTTGGGGTTTGGATGTCCAATAGCCTGGTGTTTGGATGTCCAATAGCCTGTTGTGGATTATCATGTAATAGCTTGTTGCGCAAAATGCGTTCAGTCATACTAACCGAAGGGTCATGTTTTGTTAAAAACTTTGTATCGAAGATAATTCACTGATGGAGCTCTCTTTATATTGACACAACGCAAAAGTTTAGTTTAAGGAATGATTAGAAACTTGGACGTCGGTGTGTTGTACTTTGTAAGTTTTTTTTTTAAATAGAATAGTACGGTTTAATAGGTACTTATTGCACAATCACTATTTTTCTACTTTAATTGAGAATCTTTTTTTTTTGAAATAAAATAATTTATATGGCACTTTTTCCATGAGATTAAACCATAGCATCACCCATCAAATAAAATGTTTTATTTGTGTGAGATATTATTTGTAACGGGTGTCCTTTATTTTGAATTATAACTTGGCCTTTTCACTATGGACAGAAGTAAATAATTACAGATTTTTTATAGCTAAGGGGTGATTCGTTGAGTCAGACCCCTCATAGTTGTCACAGCCTTGTTTTTGTTTAGGTCAACTACAACCACAAGAGGGCGTACTTTAACGTAACCACCATCAGATGTCCATAGGAAGTTCATTATTCTAAGATTCTGAAACTAATTCCGTAAATTTTGTACAATCTGTACGGTTAAACACCACCAGAGATCATCAAACTCCTACTTAGGTGAAATTCAAGGCCTATGAAAAAATGGCAAACAATGCTTTTCTTTTAATACGAAATAACTAGACCCGGTGTCCCTGGGAATTCTGTCTGCCGGAGATTTTGGCCTCACTTAGTCTTGCAATACTCTTCTCAGTACTTCTTTCTGTATCAACTAAATTTTGCTTTTGTAATTACTTCACATTTCTGTCAACTTTTACCTCTCTTTTAATTTCATCTCAAAGTGCGTAGAGACTTCTCTGTGATTGTGATAATATGCGCTCTACAAAAATGGTTAATTATTATTATGTGCGAAATTAACATTGGGCTGGAGGAGTGTGGTATAAAAGAGGGCGCTATCAGGAGTAGTTTGCACATAGCTCTCTCCATGATGGGGACATATTTTCCGGGGGCAATCGTCTTGGCCAAAAATTGTAGGGTGCTTTTCTTTTATGGGTTGTTGAAAATATTCCTAATGTTGTTGAATTGCAATTCAACATTATAGATCGCTCTAAATTCGGGTACACTAAAAATTACCCAATTTTACTAAGGAGGAGTAGTCAGAGTCATTTTTCCAAGATGGAGTCTCGCACTTTACTCACAGGGGATGTGAACCGATGAGCTTACTAGCTCCAAGTGCTATTTATTTGGTATTTGTTTAACATTGGTTGCTATAAAGCTTGTAATTGAGTAGCCTTGGCCCGAGACGTCAGTGCTCGATATTGGATAGTGCACTGCGCTCATTTTGTAAATCGCTAAAGCGCGCCCTCTTACGGTTTGATTTCTTGGCGAGCTTGAAATCTACAGACTATACTGGTGACTAGTCTAGAAATCAAGCTCGCCAGTAAAATTTAATCAAGAGGGAGCGCTTTAGCGATTTACAACAGAGCGTAGTACACTATCCAATATCGAGCACCATCGTCTTGGGCCAAGACTAGTAATTGAGATGCACACCGGGATCCCGGGAAGAGCCATCGTTTGTAAATACCGTCCTCTCTTGTTCACATGATTGTCAGATTTACTTTATAATGGTCCCATGTCCTTATCCGCAAGAAGAGGGGCAGATTGAAGGCCAGAATACAGGATTGGTAAACATAAACAAAATATCATTAAGCACACATCACCGTCAATACACAAAAGAACTAACCCCTGTTGAATAAACAAAACAACCATCGCGATTAAAGATGCCGCTTAAACTGGAACACTATGCCTTGGATCGGTCGAGTTGGTCTTTGAAAAGCGTTTGTAACCGTTTGTTATAAAATGCATATGGGTAGAAAGTAGAATACAATTATCCCCACAAACATGCCTCGAAATTGCACGGTTTTCCTTTTACCTCGTCGACTAACACGGTCGGCCATTTTTACTCCCATAAATGGCCGACCGTGTTAGTTCGCAAAGTAAAAGGAAAACCACGCAAATCAAATTTCTGGGATCATTGTATTCTACTTTTAAAACATCTTTCCAACCATTTGCATTTTATAACAAACGGTTACAAACGCTTTTTATAGACCAACTTGTCCGATCCAAGGCAACGTGTTCCTTTAAATTTTTCCGGGACCGATGTATCGGTACCTGAAAATTAAAGTTGGCCTTCGAATTAATTGGCACTCGAAATAACTCGGGAGAAAACATCGCTATAACAAGATCTTAAAGGCAGTGGACACTATTGGTAGTTGTCAAAGACTAGCCTTCACAGTTGGTGTATCTCAACATATTAAGCATAAAATAACAAACCTGTGAAAATTTGAGCTCAATCGGTCATCAAACTTGCGAGATAATAATGAAAGAAAAAACACCCATGTCACACGAAGTTGTGTGTGTTTAGATTTCGAGACCTCAAGTTCTAAATCTGAGGTCTCGAAATCAAATTCGTGGAAAAATAAATTACGTCTTTCTCTAAAACTCTGGCACTTCAGAGGGAGCCGTTTCTCACAATGTTTTATACCATCAACCTCTCCCCACTTACTCGTCACCAACTAAGGTTTTATGCCAATAATTATTTTGAGTAATTACCAATAGTGTCCACTGCCTTTAACCGCTTTCGTTTGATGTTATAAATCATTCTTTTTAAAAAGGCAAAGTCTTATGATTCGTTTCCCCACGTAAAAAATACATTCCCTTTGAAGGCACTGGACACAAAAGGTAGATATTCAAAATAATTGTTAGCCCAACAACTGTTGGTATAAACGAGCAATGAAGAGCTTGTGATTGTATAAAACATTGTGAGAAACGACTCCCTCTAAAGAAGCATATGTTTTGAGAAAAATGTTACTTCTCACTCAAATAATAAAGTACTTCAGGCTTGTTATTTAGTTAAGTTATTTAGGTGTCTGAAAGCACACAATTTTTTGCATCGATTGTGCTTTTCTGTCATTATTCTCTTGCAACAACGATGACCAACTGGGTCAACATTTTCACAAATTTGTTGTTATTTTGTTGCATAATTATGTTGGGATACGCCAAGTGAGAACACTGGTTTTTGCCAATAAAAAAACAATCTTGTCCAGTGCCTTTAGTCTAGCCTCCAGCCTGATTTTGGACATCAAAACACAACTCCAACGGATGAAAACGTGACTTGGATGAGTTTTTAAATCCCGCTTTCATAATCTGCTTTATCATGTCACGCGTTATGATTTTCGCATTCATTCTAACAATACAAACACTCTCTTTTGTGCAGCTCTTCATAATTCAAATGAATGGCAGACAGTGACCAGCAACAACAAATGACATTGGATGCAATATTGGAAATAAAGCCAGTGACCGGTGAAGGTATTTTGGGACCTCGATGGGTACGTCCGTCCAAGGACAATGACACTTTTCCCATGGACTCGGCCTTGTTTCTTTGCACTATTATCACTCCAGAGTGGGTTCTACTTTTATAGCAGTGTTGCAGTCCATGTTGATTTCCCAGACGGGTAAAAGGCATGGACACCCTTGGTAATTGCCAAAGACCAGTATTCTCACTTGGTTTATTAAAAAAATCTGTGAACATGTTGACTCAAGTGGTCATCGAAGTTGGAAGGGATAATGAACGAAAAAACACCAATGATGCACAAAATAATGACTGTGCTTTCCGAAGATTTCACACCCAAAAGACACGGGACACTATTGGACACTATTGGTTAATGTCAAAGACTAGTCTTCTCCCTTGCTGTATCTCAACATAAAAAAATATGCATAAAAATAACAAACCTGTGAAAATTTGAGCTCAATCGGTCGTCGAAATTGCGAGATAATAATGAACGCAAAACACCCTTGTCACACGAAGTTGTGTGCTTTCAGATGCTTGATTTCGATACCTCAAATTCTAAATCTGAGGTCTCGAAATAAAATTCGTGGAAATGACTTTTTTTTTCTCGAAAACTACGTTACTTCAGAGGGGGCCGTTTCTCACAGGGTATTATACTTTCAACAGCTCCCCATTACTCATTACCAAGTAAGGTTTTATGCTAACAAAGTGTGAGTAATTACCAATGTCTTTTAATGGTTGATGAGCTGTACTGTCTGGAACCCCTTTCTAATAAGGGTCCAGCTAAGTAATGACAAGTCAGCCATCACCAGGTAACTATAGCAGCTATATATGCACCCCCCTCTACCAACCCATTCCTGCGTTCATTGTGTATTGTTGTGTCTTCATTGGGTACCGCTAATAAGGATTTGAACTAATTAATATAAACAGTGTATTGTC
Organism: Asterias rubens; assembly: GCF_902459465.1. Classification (NCBI taxonomy): domain Eukaryota; kingdom Metazoa; phylum Echinodermata; class Asteroidea; order Forcipulatida; family Asteriidae; genus Asterias; species Asterias rubens. The sequence goes on from NC_047067.1 coordinate 3,174,654, forward strand.
ATGATTTAAAAGCCGATGACACATCGCTTGCAATAGTTAGACACAGGGTGAGTCCATTCGTCTCAGAGGGGGGACACATGTCTGCATGTTTACAAAAAGGATTGGGGACTTGACATAAAGTTATAATTTTATGACTCATTTTTCTTTTCATCAATGGACTATATCGATGACGAATATTGTACATAATCGTGTTAATTAGTCTAGTTGTGGGACCGACATACTCATGCATGGGTTTATGAGAACTGGTATCTTGAACCATCCCACACCGTCGGTTGCACGACCGGGTATGTTTGACAAATATAACGGCACATGGTTTTAAGAATGCAGAGGTAGCTTGTTTACGTCGTACGGAAATCTCTTTATAATTTTCTGAATTTTTGTACAAATTCACGATCATGGGAAAACACAATTCCATAGGTCTCGAGATGGTAGTGTATTGGGCTCAGAAGGGAATTTAGATCGTGATAACCGGACTTCTTTAATGGATTCAGGTTTTCAAGAAAACAAACTTAGCACGCTGCTGGGAAAATCAAGCAGTTTTAGTTATACATTAATATTAAATTTATGTATTGGCCTAGGGTACTGAAGTGAGCTGCTTTCTGTGTTCTACAAAAATTAATCAACGATGTCAAACTTCAACACTTTTCGTGTGCATGATTTCTCTTTTGATGTTATATTAAAGCCGTTGGACACTTTCGGTAAACAGTATTGTCCAAGGCCCACACTTCGTGTATCACAACTTTATAAAATAACAAAGTGAAAATTTAGGCTCAATTGGTCATCGGAGTCGGGAGAAAATAACGGGAAAACCCACCCTTGTTTCCGCACGTTTCGCCGTGTCATGACAAGTGTAATCCGTAATTCTCGATATCGAGAAGTGATATTGTTTCAATGTTTTCTCAAAAAGTAAAGCATTTCATGGAATAATATTTTCAGAGAAGTCTTTCACCATGACCTTCTGGAAACCCTGTAAGTTATTTGTAAATCTGTGAACTTAAAAAAAAATCTGTTCCGAAAGGGTCCAATGGCTTTAACAATACTGACCCAACAAATTAATCATCCCAATAGAGAAATAATTAATAGGTACACTGCACTGTATTGTTTATTAATGGACCATTCGTTAAGTTAAGTCAGTCTTTAAGTTCACGCTAATAAGAACTGTGTGTCATCTTTTCCATGGGCCGTTGATGATGTTTGACTCATCTCTGCCAATGCAATCCGAACACTAAGGCTGATAAATTCCATGATCCTTGCTCATTGACCTTCACAAGCATTGCTTCATGACATGATGTTGAGCTGGAGGAGGTGGGGGGGGGGGGGGGGTTCGTAAACTGGTGCATAACCCACCGGGGCTCTTGATGGTGTGAGGGGGGGGGGGTGTATCGCGAATTATCATGGTACGATATTACTCACATGTACTCGTGTGGGAAGAAGGATGTATTTGGATGACAACAGAATAATAAAATTGTTGTTTACTTGAATTGTGGAATTGCTTTGGGAAATGAAGCTGAAATATCAAGTCAAGTATCCTCACCGTTTGTGAGCAATTATTGCTGTCTGTTTTCGTCTGAGTTATTGTTGTGTGACGTAAGCCATTACGTCCGTGAGATTCCTTTTCTAATGCTTTATTCGTTTGCTCATCGAAGTAGTCTGACTCATGTTGACTCTTATAAACGTACTATTGCTCTAAGACAGTCATTGGAAGCTCTGGGCAGATTTCACAAAGCACCAGAAACACATCACCAGACAGAAATATCAGTCTTACCATAATGATTTGTATTGTGACAACACACTTTATTTAGCAAGTACGATTAATTTGCAGTTGAGATCAATCTCAGCTCTTTGTGAAATCGGACCCAGCGGTTTACTAATTTTATAATATGCTTTTTGTCAGTTCTTCGGGTTTTGTTTATTCCATTAAGTTTCATTCATCTGATTACATTACACATTAAAGTAACACGTTGCAATGGATCGGGCGAGTTGGTCTATGAAAAGTGTTTGAAACCGTTTGTTAAAAATGCATATGGTTAGAAATTTATAAAGATGTTTTAAAACTCGCCCGATCACGCCTGATCCATGGCAACGTGTTCCTTTAATCTGCACAATGTCGAATTAAATGAGACAAAAAAACATGACCGTATCAACTTGGTGCGACGTAGGAGCGATCGTTAAAGAGCGTTAAAACATGTTAAGGTATTATGTTAGATGCTGATAATTTATGTTGTCCGTGAAATCAATTCCATAAAATTACACATCCATTCAATTACTTTAAGTCCAGAATCGATTCATTCTGGATAAAAACAGACTCCCTGACGCCATATATTTGGTGTTAACAAACGAAGAGAACTTTTCTAGATCAAAAACCTCCACACCTAATTTTTTATAAACTATCCTGTGAGTTATTACCAAGTTCGGTTGGGTCATCTATTTATACATCCATGGTTTAGGGTAAACATGACCGCCCTATTTCAAACATTGTATGACTACACGATTGTGCCTTGAGATGAACTCGAATAATGCCCACAACCTATAAATATATATCGAAGTCTTTAGCACACGTATATACCAACAAGGCACTCAAGGCACTTAGTGTAGAAACACATTTACATAATACAGAAAGATAGGTTATTGAAATTATGAATTCTGATACCCAACTTTGTATAGCACCATAATGGTTTACAAGGTGATACGGCGCATTATGCAGCCAATCAAGCCAGGAACACCGGGCCAAACCCCTTCTCTTTTCGATAAGTGCACTGGGCTCTTTTACATGCGTTACACAACACATGGGACCAACGGCTTTACGTCCCATCCGAAGGACGAAGAACACGCTTTGTGCACAGTTTACCCAGTCACTTTTAATCCTTTAACCAGATCATATCTTCCCGGGTTATGGTTATGACACAAAAAGATGCCATGAGTTTGGTATTTGCAATAACCAGAGTTTGCATACAGTGTATACCGATCTCTACGATGCATCATCGTTAAGCAACTACATGCCACTGTCTGATAAGCACCTCACTGTGTCTCCCAGTCGCATTTTCATTTACATTTTTTAAATAATGGATGACGCCATGGGTGAGTAGATATTAATATCGCTCCCCCTCTGTAAGTCCAGACCTCTTCACAGTCATCAGCAGCTGTTCATTGAGTATAAAGAGCCACAACGCCTTAAAGGTACTAGACACTTTGGTACTTATCAGTATTCTCATTTAGTGTATCTCAACATAATGTGCACAAAATAACAAACCTGTGAAAAGTTTGGGCCAATTGGTCATCGAAGTTGCAAGAGAATAATGAAAGAAAAAAACACCCTTGTTGCACAAATTTACTTTTTTGTGTGCTTTTAAAAGGCTAATTAGCTGAGAAGTCTTTGATTAATTGAGTGAGAAAATAACTCTTTCTCAAAAATCTGTTCACTTCAGGATAATCCGTTTCTCACAATGGGTTATGATATCAACAGCTTTCCATTGCTCGTTACCAAGTAAGTTTTTATGCTAACAACTATTTTGAGTAATTACCAATAGTGTCAGGTACCTTTAGTACTTACAACTCAGCATAGGTTGTAAGGACTTGGAAATACGATATAATGTCTATATGAAGATGGCGGCCAGCGTGTCTGCAGTGACTACATAGCCCTGTTGACTCCTTGTATCTCAAGAGTTGTGATCAGAAAATAAATTGTGATAAAGAAAAAGAGTAAATAATAATGTGAGGATTGCTTCATACCAAATAGTCACAACCTCGTGAATAGCGCCACCAACGTTCGACAAAGCTATGGATTGGGAAATACTCAAAAGTTCTACTTTGAAAGTTTTTTTTTTATCTAGGCTCTGTACAACCGAAATTCCTTGCTTAAAATTTAACAACTCCATAAAGGGTACATTCCTCCACACTCACTACAATACCACGTCCTTCAAATCTTCGAATTACATAAATATTTGAGAGCCTCCCAAATATTATCATCGGCGAGACTTGATGTTTTTGTCATCACTAGCCAAGTGTGGTGCACCCCTAAATAAAGTCAAGTCTTGGAAACAGGGCTACATTATTTTTATGAAAAGAGTCAAATTTCAGCCTCCAAATCAGATAAAGTGCAAAGCTGTACCCTTTAAAAACAATAACAACAGCAACAACAAAATCAACAACAACACTATACAAACACCAATCAACAACAAAAACAACATACAACAACAACAAACTCTGACTGTTATTGGACCAAGCATATTTTATTCACGACGATCATGGGTTAACAAACTAGAGGAAAAACTATAGGTAAAAGACAAACAATAACAACACATAGTTAGACACAAAAAAACACTTGAAAACACCTTTAACTGTTTTGTTAAATATTCAGATTTTGAAGGGTTCATGATAGTCACTTGATACTGTTCTTAAGTGTTGGGTTCTTTTAGGCTGTAAGGTTTTACAAAACGAAGTATAACGTTTCTTGGCGACGCCTCAACAGGTTAGCATACATCAAACACAGTCTAGCGAGGTTAAGAAACAATATACCATCAACTGGGAACTATCCCTCAGCTCTATGGTTTATATCCACCATCGTTTATAATGAGTAACGGGTTTGACATCTTAAATCCATCGGCTTGCTTGGACTGCGCACTGCGTTCCAAAATGACCCATTACACCTCGTCTAGTATTCGCAGGAGTAGACAAAATGGATCAACTTTTCAGCATCAGTTTGTTTTATTTGAGAAGGCGATGGTCATAAAACTGGAATTTAGGGATATCTCTTCTTCATCCTCTAGATCTCATTCAATATCCGTATCAGTAAAACCCAGTATGAGAGAAGCTCTCATCAGTACCCTTCTGCGTGCAAGATTGAAACGGGTGAATTCATTACGGGATTGTGCAATTTGACCTAACTAGACCCTGAGGCCATAAGGCCAGACACTCTTATAGATCTCATCTATCGTCGTGAAGCTACACCAGCAGCAGCCTCATCCCCCAAGGCACTCCATCTATGACGTCACACTTCCAAATTGTAGTGGCGCCCAGATGAGAATAATGGCCCATGTCCGAAACGGCGAATTCGGCTACAGCTATACGGCTAGATCGCGCTGTAATAGTAGATGAGCCGAAGTTTAACGGCCTCACTAAACCATGCTTTGTTGAAACACACGGGCGATACTTTGCACTTGGGGCTATACAACAAAGTACCATTCTGCCTTATTTGCATGAAAACAACCACGGCCTAATTAGCATTAAAGCTATCGGAGCTCCGACGAATAATATAAATCCGCAAATGGGCACCGTGAAGAAGCCATGATATCTCATGCACAGAATGCCTTGCCCATGGCATCAGCTTGCGAGCACATCATGCACATAAGTAAGCCTTCATGTAAAATGTACACCCCAATCTATGTCGTGCTCCCTGAAACAATAACAGCCACGAATGTTGATTAGTGCATTCAATACGAGGCCAGACTATTTTGTAAATAGGAATAAATTTTGAGAAATTAATTTAAAGCCATTGGACCCTTTCGGTAAACACTATTGTCCAAGGCCCACACTTCGTGTATCACAACTTCTATATCAAATAACAAACCTGTGAAAATTTAGGCTCAATCAGTCATCGGAGTCTGGAGAAAATAACGGGGAAACCCACCCGTGTATCCGCGCGTTTCGCCGTGTCATGACATGTGTTTAAAATAAATCCGTAATTCTCGCTAAACGAGAATTGATATTGTTTTACTGTTTTCTCAAAAAGTAAAGCATTTCATGGAATAATATTTCAAGGGAAGTCTTTCACCACTACCTTCTGTAAACCCTGTAAGTTATTTGTAAATCTGTGATTTTTTTCTTTTCTTGTACCGAAAATGTCCAATGGCTTTAAAAAGATGGCTGTTCCCGGCGTGGTGTGACAATAATGGGTGACCGTAAGCTCATGCGATCGTTAAAGGGACACATTGCCTTGGATCGGTCGAGTTGGTCTTTGAAAAGCGTTTGTAACCGTTTTTTATAAAATGCATATGGGTAGAAAGATGTTGTAAAAGTAGAATACAATGATCCACACAAACATGCCTCGAAATTGCATGGTTTTCCTTTTACCTCGACGACTAACACGTCGGCCATTTATGGGGGTCAAAATTTTGACTCCCATAAATGGCTGACCGTGTTAGTTTGCACAGTAGAAGAAAAACCACGCAATTTCGAGGCAAACTTGTGTGGATCATTGTATTCTACTTTTAAAACATCTTTCCAACCATATGCATTATATAAAAAACGGTTACAGACGCTTTTGTTTTGACCAACTCGTCCGTTCCAAGGCAACGTGTTCCTGTAATGGCTAAAATGTATCGACCTAGTTAGTGGGGATCTGTAGGCCTACTCGTTTTATAACGATATTATTTTTTGACCTTTGAGTCCGAAGATGCGTTCGGAGCCACAAATTAATGGGTCTATAAAGAATATGCATAATAATAGTATCAGTTGATGACATCCATCGATGTGTCTGTATTGAAATGACTGTTACGACAATTTTGAAACACAAACTGCAATGATAGGAATAATTAATAACCATATTCCTTCCGTGGTTTCAAATAGTCACCTCCATGTGGTTGGTTGGGAATGGGAGATGATACTCCTAAAGCAGCATTCATCATGGCAGGAGATGTCATATAAAAATCATCCGTCATGCATCACTGAATCAATATAGGATCCTACACAAGTCTCTGACAGATATCAAGACTGTGCTAATTTACAATACAACACATAAGTACAACAGAGCATTGCGTAAAACACCTTTTCGACAAGATCAAAGCGCTAGAAGTAAGCAAACCAATGGAACTATTACTTAACAACACTATCATTAGGATACATATAAGTTTTAATAGATGTCTTGTAACATTGGCAAAGAGTTACTTGCATTGCATGGATACTGTCTTCCACATTTTGACAAAAAGCGTAGGTGAAAATCTAGTGGACGGATTTTTAAAGTTTTTCTTCATATGCAACAAAGACAACACATGAAAATCTCGGATTTCTTTCACGTAGTCTTCTTTGAGAAAGCGGGAAAACATAAAATAAACCCAGAAAAGAAGGAAAGACAGACATAAAGAAACAACGCTGCTCGGTTTATTAATGAGTTGACCTTCCCCTTCGTGAAACGTTGCAATTGACTGTATTCCCAGGGTCAAACTAGGCACCAAGAGCTTCAAGCGGAGACGTTTATTTTCAATCCCTGTTCTCATGCGACCCATATCGTGCGTGGGCGGCATTGATGACTGAGGAGGGATGATGACTCGGTGCTCCAAAGGTTGTAATATTGTAGTATGTCAAACTTAAAGGCACTGAACACTATTAGTAATTACTGAAAGTAATTGTTAGCATAAAAACTTACTTCTGTAACGAGCAGTGGAGAGCTGTTGGTAGTATAAACGGTGTGAGAAACGGCTCCTCTGAAGTAACGTATTTTTATTTTGTTTAGAAAGATGTAATTTCTCATTCATTTCTGACATTATTCTCTTGTCAATTCGATGACTAATTGAGCCCATTAAATGTTCACAGGTTTATTTTATGCATATGTTGGGATACACCAAAAATGAGAATACTGGACTTTGACAATTACCAAAGGTGTTCAGTGCCTTTAAAGGAATACGTTGTCTTGGATCGGACGAGTTGGTATATGAAAAGCGTTTGTTCTTTAACACAATTTAAGAAAAACCTTAAGACACATCTTTTCAACCAAGTATTTGAGAAAATGGTTTGATTTCTACCCTTCGATGTTTTCTTTGATATTGCATTTGTACTGTATTTCTCTTCAACATGTTCTGGATTTCTTCTTAGCTTAGGCTTACGTTTCAATTTTGGTTATTGTACATGTAAATATTATTCTTTGTATTTAGCGCCATGAGCACTTTGATGGATTTGTGCGCTTTATAAGTTCTCATTATTATTATTATTATTATTATTTTGAAACCGTTTGTTATAAAATGCATATGGTTAGAAAGATGTTTTAAAATAGAATATAATGATCCACACAAGTATCACTCAAAATTGCACGGTTTTCATTTTACGTCGCGAACTAACACTGTTGGCCATTTATGGGAGTCAAAGTTTTGACTCCCATAAATGGCCGACCGTGTTTGTCGACGAGGTAAAACGAAAACCACGCAATTTCGAGGCATATTTGTGTAGAATATTGTATTCTACTTTTACAACATCTTTCTAACCATATCGATTTTATAACAAACGGTTACAGGACGCTTTTCAAAGACCAACTCGACCGATCCAAGGCAACGTGTTCCTTTAAGCTCCAAAGGTTGTAATGGTGTAGGGTCCATCAACATTGATTTATGTGAACTGATGGGCATTCATGACTCGTACAAAATATTACTCAAACCTCCACATGCACTGAAAGAAACATATCAGTGAAATCATGAAGGTTGATATAGAAATTATCTCCATTGTGAAATGGGGGTGGGGCGAAGGAAGACCGGTTTCAGTCATAATGATTGTATGTATACCATTTTAGGTGTCTAATTTAATAGACAAACTCAATGTTTGTTCGCTGCTGTTGATATTATTGTTGTGTGTTGTTGAAGTTGTTGATGTCGCTGTTCCTGTTTCTGTTGGTCATAATTTTAAACTTTCAAACTTGTGTTTGAAACCAGATAACATTGACTTTATACCCGGATACGGGAAACTGAAATATCTGTCCTGAACGCCAGAAAGATAATACCACAACACAAACATTATAACACATACGCGCGGAGATACGCGAGTGGCATTCATACAGAAGGCAAAGAGAGTCCGTGGCTTCGTTGACCAGAAATGTAATGAACTGGCTCTTGCCTGCCAGATAATGCCCAGGAATGCCGAAGTGACGTTGAATATAGGATGCATGGATGGGTGGAAGATGCAATGAGAAAGAGAAAGAGTTAAAGATGGGGGCTCAATCTCTGAGTGGTTTCTTCATCCCATAATCGCGTTACATCACCCCCTAGCTATTGATAGATTCACATGTGCACCAACCCACCGATTAAATTTCCTGCCCCGGCCAAGAATGGAGTTTGACTGACCCATGAAAAAAACCTGCTTGTTATGACTGCAAGCACTGTTTATATTTTTTATATCACGCTGAAGGGTTAACTTCACGATTCCCGCGGCTTCTTACAGCCTGAGCGAAGAGTCTTTGGCATGTGGTTGACCCCACGAACCTCACCGAGTGCAGTGTGAACTGAACTAATTCTCGAGGGTTATTTAAACACGTTTACTCCATCATCTTGAGGTGAGAGAACATGTTTCGTTGCAGAGAAAAGTTATGCATAATATTGAAACGTCTGTGTTACCCTTGTTTCACAATCATGAATATTAATGGTTTACTTTCAGATATGGCTCATGGATCCCTAGCCCGAACTTCTGACGTCACACTCAGAGGCTCGTGAATTACGCCAGAGAGTGGTCTCAAGCTAGTAGGTCAATCCCCGTCCATCTTCTTTCACCTACATTCATTTTACATGGAGAAAGTGCAGCTGCCAAACGTCACCTCGGACCAATCAACACAAAGATATAGAAAGCTTTACGTCAATGCACGTTTATCCAATGAAATCGTTGTATCCGATGAAACAATGTTTTTGAAAAGCAAGTCTTTATCGTTGCGGATAGAGACAGGGTACCAGTCTAATGGATTCCTTGTATTGTCCTAGTTGAGGGCGCCCTTTCGTTGAGTGGCGACCACGTGTGCCGTTACAGAACATACTTGAAGCTGACCTGAATTCAAAGTTCATGAGAGCTGTTGGTATCAAACGACTATTCAATGAAGGTGTTAATTTCACCCATGAGACGGTCCATAGTAAACCTGACGGACCATTGCCCTTGAACACACACAGAAACGGGTCAAAATCTCCTCTTTTCATCAACCGACGTAACTTGGTACAACAGGACGGAAATGCAAGGCTTTTGCTCTTGAAAAGTTGTAAAAATATTTATCCTTACACTTCCTGCGCCTCAATAAGTGAAGAAAATTGCTCCATAATTCAGTCAAATTATCCTTTGATTTTCTAAAGGAGTATTGATACGTGACAAATAATCCATCGGTATACAAAACAGTCTTTTATCCAGGTTAGCGTAGGAAGGAAACCCTGTGCTGTTCAGGTATCACGTTCACAAACACCCTTGGTATCAAAACAGTGGTTGGTCTGGAGCCTCTGGGAGCGCACGTAGTTCACATGGTATACCATAGAGATGGTCCTTGCTCAGTGAATGTACCAACCATAGAGGGACAGTCCTCTCAGTGGTGATACCGAATGTACCAAACTATACCAAGGTACCAAACTATACCTTGGTACCAAACTATATCAAGGTACCAAACTATATGCTCCAAACTATACCAAGGTACCAAACTATACCTTGGTACCAAACTCTACCAAGGTACCAAACCATATGCTCCAAACTATACCAAGGTACCAAACTATATGTTCAAAACTATACCAAGGTACCAACCTATATCAAGGTACCAAACTACTCAAAGGTACCAAACTATACCAATGTACCAAACTATTCCAAGGTACCAACCTATATCAAGGTACCAAACTACTCCAAGGTACCAAACTATACCAATATATCAAACTATTCCAAGGTACCAAACTATACCAATGTACCAAACTATACCAAGGTACCAAACTATACCAAGCCTTACCAAACTATACCAAGGTATCAAACTATAAAATCAAGGTACCAAACTATTCCAAGGTACCAAACTATACCAAGGTACACAAGAATATACCAAGGTACCAAACCCTATACCAAGGTACCAAACTATACCAAGGTACCAAACCCTATACCAAGGTACCACCAACTATACCAAGGTACCAAACTTATAAACAGGTCCATTTCGTTTGAAATGCATGTTTCCAGTTTTTACTTCTGAATTTCTGCAAAACGGTTAAATTGTTTCATGCTAACAACCATGCTAACCACTCAAATATCTCACTGTCAAAAACTTTAACATGCAGACAACTTTAACTAGTTCTTTTAAAGCGCATTTTAAAAGACGTATCAAAATGCACTTTTTAGTGACCTGGTCATTCGGCCAATAATGTTCATCCTTTCTCAGCTCCCTTGGGGAGTATCAGACCAGGCTAGCCGTGGCACTTCGCAGTCTTTTCATATACAATGTCAACCTCTGCGTGAAGAGAAAGCAGTCTTAGTAACAAAAACCATCTTGCCCCAGAGGGATTCCGTGGTCCTTTTTTATGTGGTAAACAATAAAAACCAAGTGTCACGGCCGGGATTCGGACCCACACCACGATGACTTAATCCAACATCTCTTGAATTCGATGCTCATGACACCAAATGACCTCCGAAATGACGAAATGAAAGCTGCAGTGAGAGATTGTCGGTGCATTTTCAAGTTCATTTCCTGGTATACCTTTTAAACATGACACCAACCGGCAAGGTTGACACCTGGTAGTTGGTTCTAACATGGTTTCAGCAACGATGGAGGATTTCCTTCCTCCATGATCCAACCATCAAACAGAGGGAGTTAGACGGACGGAAGTCTCTTCCTTCCTCCATGGTCAAACCACGTATCCGCTGCAATCATCAGGTACGTAGATCAAGGAATCACGAGAGAAACATATCGAAAAAAAAACATGGACGCAATCAAAATATGCAAACGACACCCCCGGGAGCAGAAATTTTCTTTGAATGCTTTTTGCTGAGGAGAGATACAACATAAACAAAACCGGAGTGACAGTAGATTCTTAGGCTGTACGGCTACGACTGTTGCCAAGGGTGTTGCTAAGGACGACCCATACCTCAACGCATGATGACGCGTAAATCCAGCCGTAGCCGTAGCTGTAGCCGCCAACTCGGATTTGATATAAATACTACCCTGCTCCTTGTCATCTGCATAAAGTAATACCAGGAGATGTGGGTGCGTTTAATCATTGTGAAAGTCCACTGAGAGCAGATCCCCTACAACATGTATAAAGCAACTTGCAAACACTGGACACCTTTGGCATCCAGTACTCACTTGGTGTAATCCCAACATATGCACAAAATAACAAATATGCTAAAGTTTTGACTCAATTGGCCATCGAAGTTGCAAGAGAATAATAAAATGAAAAACACCTTTTTTGAACAGAAATTTGTGTGCTTTCGCGGATGCCTAATAAAAGGCTTCAGGCCGGAGGTCTTTTGATAATTGAATGATAAATTACCTCTTTCTCAAAAACTACGGTATATTGGAGCCGTTTCTCACAATGTTTTATACCATCGACAGCTCTTTCATTGCTTGCAACCAAGTAAGTTTTTATGCTAATAACTATTTTGAGTAATTCCTAATAGTTTCCACTGCCTTTATTGTGAAAGTCCACTGAGAGCAGACCCGTTAGCAACTCTTCAAGGTCAACACTCAGCGTAATTCAAGCACACCTCAGTCATTATACATCAACTATTATTGCTGCATTTTCCCAGGGGCCTGGCTACCATTCTCTACCACCAACCAGGCGTTCTACCACACTCAGCCTGGGTTCCACACGCAAGCTGCCTACCAGTATAATTGTTGATGTCAGACAGATGTAAATAAATATTCCCTGGGTTTCCCAGGCCAGTCTGCAACCACAACCGAGTGTGATTGTAGAACCATGTAGAACATGGGATTGAAGACCCTGGACACCGTTGGTAGTTGTCAAAGACCATTCTTCTCATTATGATGTATCTCAACATATGCATAACATTAATCAATTTGTGAAAAATTGAACTCAATCGGTCGTCGAAGTTGCGAGTAGAAGAAAAAAAACCTTGTCACACGAAGTTGTGTGCTTTCAGATGCTTGATTTCGGGACCTCAAAATCTATCTCAGAGGTCTCGAAATCAGTGGAAAATGTACTTCTTTCTCGAAACTACGTTACTTCAAAGGAAGCCGTTTCTCACATTTTTGTATACTATCAACAGCTCTCCATCGCTCGTTACGTAGTGAGCTTTTACGCTAGCAGTTTAGGTTATTACCAATAGTGTCCAGTGCCTTTAACAGTGATGCTGTCTCTCATCAATTACACCGTGTGCTCAGAAAACTATGGCAATGTCATATTAATTTGTTATGTTCAAAATGTCATCAAAGACACTGGACACTATTGGTAACTACTCAAATTAATTGCTACCATTAAAACTTACCTGGTGTCGAGCAATGGAGAGCTGTTGATAGAAACTGGTCCCTCTGAAGTAACGTAGTTTTTGCGAAAGAGGTAATTTCCACTCAAATAATAAAAGACTATAAAGCTGAGGCATTTTATTATGCATTTGAAAGCACACAAAATAGTGCAACAATGTTGCTGTTTTTTTCCTTCATAATTTTCTTGCAATAATTGTGTTTTTCTGTCACCATTCTCTTGCAAATGAGCCAAATGAGCAAAAAATCACAGTTTTATTATTTTATGTATATGTTGACATTTACCAAGCGAGAATACTGGTCCTTGATTCCCCTCACCAAATTGTTTCCAGTGCCTTTAAATGAAAATGCATAATGTTTAAAACTAATAAATAAAAATCAACAAAATGAATGTTTGACTTGGAAAATGAGTGTTCCTTCTTGCCAAAATGAAGACCACTTTTGGTCAATAAACCACAGTTACTATATAGGAGCCTCAAAATATGCAAAAGAAATTTATCAAACCGGTGCAAATTGCACTTAGTGCCCTTATATTTCTGAGCAGACGACATTATTATACGAATCGGTACGTGCATTTTTTATTACGTCACCACAATGTCAAGTAATCATCATAGAAAACACTTAATTTTAACGTAGAAGTCGGTTCATTTCTGTGCATAATTTCACAGCAATAAACGACATATCGCATGCAAAACAATTTGCGAACAGTATTAAACGTAAACAATTGTGTAATCGAAAATCTTTCTTAGAAATCGCAAAATATCCCCCCACCCCAATCCAACTCTCACTCCTCAACAAGGGGGGGGGGGGGGGCTGTTGAGGCTGTTGCTGATTGGTCGAGAAATGTGCGACAAAAAAAACCGAGTCAGGTCGCATTTTAACGGCGATCCATTAAAATAGTTGTACTGTGTTATTTCAAGGCCAACATTTGCACATGTTTTGTTTGTAAGCGCCCTTTTTCATTTTGCATTCAGAAGAATTGTAAACGTTGTATGCACATTAAAGACACAGGACACTATTGGTAATTGTCGAAGACCAGTCTTCTCACTTGGTGTATCTCAACATATGCATAAAATAAACCTATGAAAATTCGAGCTCAAATGGTCGTCGAAGTTGCGAGAGAATAATGGGAGAGAAAACGCCATTGCTGCACAAGTTTTGTGCTTTCAGATGCTTGATTTCGTGACCTCACAATCTAATTTTGGGGTCTCCAAATCAAATCAAATATTTTACTGAGAAATTGCTTCTTTCTCGAAAACCACAGAACTTCAGAGGGAGCCGTTCTCTAAAAACTGTTTCATACTAACAACAGCTCTCCATTGCTCGTTACCAAGTAAGGTTTTATGCTACAAATTATTTTGAGTAATTACCAATAGTGTCCACTGCCTTTAATTTCCACGTCATATTATGTGGACAGTATAAAATAAATACACGTATAATAATAACTGGTACGTGTTGCATTCAACACCATCATGCAAGAAAAGGCTTCAAAAGCCGAAGTCATCCGTGCATAAAGTGTGTAATGGAATTTCAAGGGCCATGGTATTGTTCATCATAAAATAGCAGTCGATACGGTGTTAAAAGGGTCAGCGGCTCTTTTTATTTCCCAAGGGTATCCTTTTCCATTTTGTTTTTGCTTTCTTTGGAGCGTCCGTAAAAAGTGCTTTGATATTGTAAAATCGATAGAAAACCAAAGCAGTATTAGAGGAGTTCGCATCTTTATTTAAAGGGTTATTTTATAAAGCCCAGTCATCCTTTACGTGTTACAAGCTTAACAAGCATGAACGACACTGAAGATAGAGAATTGGAAAACCAAAATCTACACAACTTTGGCCTTTCTTTTCTAAGCAATCCCAAACTTGCATATTTCCGTGATGTGTAAACCATTGGTATCCAAATAAGAACTCGAGTGCGAAGTTCGGTTAGTGGTATAGGCCTCTACACAGACTCTCAAAACTTCCGGGTCAGATCTACCGGATCCGGGGTCCAAGTGACCCTAAAGAATGACCCGGAAACATAGTAGAACAGAAATTCAATCTTCAAGGATTCCTTTTTAAAAACCGATTTGGGAAGAAATCATATGGCACATTTGAAAAGCACTACGACAGTGGCAATTTTGATGCACAGATTAAAAAAAGAAAATTGAGACCCAGAAACTGGGCTTAGATTCTGCTTCATCAGTTTGATCCGTTTCTCGAACTTTTTTGACACCAGTTCCGGGTCACACTGACCTGGAAACGGGCCAGGGACCTACTTTCATAAGGCCTGTAGGCACACAAAAAACTTGCTAAGCACAAAATAGTATTTCTTTAGCAGAAACAGGTTACCAGCCCAAATTACATGCTGTGGCTGGTTCAATCCAACCACAGACCAAGGAAGAGCTCTATGATCCAAATAAATTATCCAGCTCAATTTTGCTTAGCAGCAAATAAAATTTTTTAGCAGTATTTTCTGCTTAATAGTTTTATGAAGTTGGGCCGAGGCCCCCTGGGGCCAGACCCAGGTCAATTCTGACCTGGTGCTGGTAAGCCAAAGACTAGTAGTACATCTGGGGTCCCGGCTCTATGCCGACCGTTTTCCCATTTAATTCGGATAAACAAATAAAAATGTATTGTGAGAGGGTGGTTGCTTGAATTGAAAGTGTGTGGGTGGTTTAACAGGTTGCGTTCTCAATCTGGGGGTTGAGGTCAGTTTAGAAGCATTATCAGGTCAAATGTGCCTGCGCTCTTTACCTCATGAACTCCACACACGAACCTCGGAACCCATGAGAATAAACCATAATTTGTGGAGTGCTGTCATAATATAGAGGATTATTTATACAAGTTCCTTTAAAGACACTGGACACTAATGATAATTGTCAGAGACCCGGTCTTCTCACTTTGTGTATCTCTACATGTGCATAAAATAACAAACCTGTGAAAAATTGAGCTCAATTGGTCGTCGAAGTTGCGAAATGATAATTGAAAAAAAAGCACTATTGTCACACGGAATTGTGTGCTTTCATATGCTTGATTTCGAGACCTCTAAATCAAACTCTGAGGTCTCGAAATCAAATTCGTGGATTTCTCGAAAACTACGTTACTTCAGAGGGAGCTGTTTCTCACAGTGTTTTATACTATCAACAGCTCCCCATTACTCGTTACCAAGTAAGGTGTTATGCTAATACTTATTTTGAGTAAATTACCAATAGTGTCCAGTGTCTTTAACTGTCTTGCCCCGATGCCAATTGAGCGTCTTATTAGTCATGCCTTTATAGCCCGGTCATAATACATTGCCCCGTTCCTATGGGAACAGTGTGGGTTGAAAACTTTATCTTGAGCCAAGTTGAAGGAAGTTTAGGGGCCTACGCACACAGGTGTAGAGTGTGGGTGTTTACAAACAACAGATGCCCCTAGTTTGGGGTTCCCAATTGGCCCTCTTTGACCCGCTTCTTGATTGATACAGGACCCGTAAAATTGGGAAAGTTTCATCAAAGTTGGAATTTATGTTTCCAGTCGAGTTTATCAATAAATTCAGTTGCTTTTCATTTCCTCATTTACGTCAAATAACAATCCACCGAAAATTTGCGCGCAGTTGCGCAATACGCACAACACCACAGAGTGACTTTACAATCAAAATGCCGGTGTCACAGGTAAAAATGTCCACTATTATTAAGTGAAATGCATAATTTTCCACTTGACTGCTTCTGTTGTACCAGTTGACCTGTTAATCATTTATTTTAGCCCCCCGAGAAAGATTCTACTAAGGTCGAAACGTCAGGCTATTAGTGTTCATATCTTTTCAAAATAAAGTCTCCACTTTCAAGTTCTTCAAGTAATAAAAGGATTAAAAATAGAAGTAACCGTTTCTCATCAAGTACTTCATTAGAGAAATTCTTGTGGACATAGCTGAGCACAATATCAATCACTGCAAAACGCGAACAACAGGTCCCCAGCACTGAGGTTTGCAATTTTGTTTTTCAGAATAGTTGTTGGTAACAAGGTATCCCCCCCCCCCCGGTAAAAATGAATAACAACAAAACGGGCCAAGCACGCCTACATGCCAAACGTGGATGGTCCATTGTTGATGTTGTTTTTCTGTCAACTTTGAACAACATTCCCGTATTACTTTCAAGAGGAAATTGATTTGCCAAAAAACATGTCCACCCACAACTTCAGAGAGCAATGAACGTTTACCAGTGAAGCCATGACCGTAGAGCTACAGACAGTGACTTAGCACAACTATAATCGAATTACAAGTAAATGATGACACCACAGTGAGTGTGGTTTGTGGCTTTGACAGGACTCCAAACCCAATGTTTTCCTGAACAACAGGGAGTTCATTTTAATCGTTTCATTTCATGCTATATTTCTCCATCTTAAAAAAGTTATGACAACGAGTGGGGAAAGTGATCGTTTTAATGACCGTGTCCCCCTCCCCCCCCCCCCCCACCTCCATCTCTGTATGACTGCAGCAGTTTGCTCACTTGATGCTTTGGCCATGTATGAAACATCTTCTTTCCTCCATGCTTGCACCATCGAGGAAGAACCGTGATCAATGGTTAAAGGCGATAGAAACTATTGGTAATTACTCAAAATAGTTGTTAGCAAAAAATCTTACTTGGTAACGAGTAATGGGGAGCTGTTGGTATAGTATAAAACATTAAGAGAAACAGCCCCCTCTGAAATCACGTAGTTTTTTGAGAAAGAGGCAATTTCCCACTCAAGGACTTCAACTGAAGCCTTTCATTGGGCATCGGGAAGCACACCAATTTAAAATGATGACCGATTTAGTTCAAATTTTCACAGGTATGTTATAATAATATGCATATGTTGGGATACACCAAGTGGGAAGACTGGTCTTTGACAATTACCAATAGTGGTCCAGTGCCTCTAACTTGAAGCATTTTGCTCATGCATCTTCCTTCATCCTTGAACCATGCATCTTTGGTTAAACCAGGGAGGTCGAAATAGAACCGTGCTCGTGGACCCATGCTCTGTGATGGGAAATAATCCTATTTGAAGGCCTACCTGGCAAGGTGACACCAAGAACTCTTTAAATGTCTAATGTGTTTATGGCGCAACCGAGACCATTTCATTTAGTTTAAAGACACTGAACACTATCGGTGATTGTCAATGACCAGTCTTTTCACTTGGTGTGTGCATACAATAAAAAACCTGTGAAAATTTGAGCTCTTTTGGTCGTCGAAGTTGCGAGATATTAATGAAAGAAAAAACACCCTTGTCGCACCATGGTCACACTAAGTTGTGTGCTTTCAGATGCTTGATTTCGAGACCTCAAACTCTAAATCTGAGGTCTCGAAATCAAATTCGTGGAAAATTAGATCTTTCTCGACAACAAACGCTACTTCAGAGAGAGCTGTTTCTCACAATGTTTTAACTATGACCAGCTCCCCATTACTCGTTACCAAGTAAGGTTTCATTTTGAGTAGTTACCAACACCAATAGTGTCCAGTGCCTTTAAAGCTGATGCACACCTTATTAGATTATCTAAAGGCATCAAGGTAAGAGAACTGAACCGAAACAGGTTCTTGTTATAGACCGTCGAGTTCATGGGCCATTACTACATCATGTACATTCAATACACTAAAACTCCAACGGTAAAAATAACGTGGAGGAATATAGTTCCTCCATGGTCATACATACAGCAGAGTGATGTGCATTCAAGCGTGAAATAGTTACTTTATTTATCGCAAGCTTAGACGGTAATTATGACGCGGTTCTTTTTCAGAGTGCAATGCACTTCTCATGGGTGAAATGGCGCATCTAAATAATTAATTTGGATGATTAATATCAAAAAACGAAATCGATAAAAGCCCTTGGATCTATCTTAAGATGTTCATGCTCCATTGTATTCCATGATTATTCTTGTGAAAACAGCTTCCATCAAGTGAGCTTTTAATGAAGGAAATTAGAAAACAATTATTTTCATAACTCATTATTCTTTAAAGGGCACATTGCCTCCGAACCTCTCCAGAAATTGTTTGGAATTACTCCTTATCATTTGCAAGAGTTGTTCATGTACAAAAGCAACACAGTGTGTATTTTAATTACTGATTCCAAAATGATGAACATTTTATTCTTCTCTCATACCACGTTTGATTATTTCACTTACATATGGTGATTTGGCACCATAATCATTGTGTTTGTAATTAGCGAGTAATGACTGTAAAAACTACACACACACAAAATTGCCTCTTGAAAAACAAATGGCATAACATACGGTCTGCCATTTTGTGGAGTCAAACATTGTGTTGTACAAAATAGTACACCGTAATAATTGTGATGACATTACACAAAGCACACAATATTTCATCTCAAAATGAATGTCTTTCCAACCATAATCCATCTCAAAAGAACGCTTTTATAGCCCAAATCTAATCCAAAAGGCAACAAGCCCCATAATTTAAACGATTTCAGACCTACAGGTACATGGACACACATAAATAATTGCGACACGGTTCATTACACAAAGAAATTATGAAATTCCATAATTGAAGTTGTTTTTTATTAATTTACCAGCTAGTTGATGCAGATCCTGAGTCGAATAGGCAAAAAAAAATAACCCAATAAAAGAAGCAAACATAGCTGTTTCACATGATATACTATTGATATACATTGATATAGTGCATATTATAGGTCTATTTTACTACTGTCTAGACATTACGGTAGCCAAAGATAGGGGGAGCATAACATCGTTATTAGGTGGAGATTAAATATACTTTTACTGTTAGTTCAGTTTTCAGGTTTACAACAGTACAGTTTGATTTATTTTATGCATTACTACTGGGTAAAGTATAGCACTGGGTCCATTATGTTTATACCACTCTTTGGTTCTGGATATTTAATGTTAAACACAGGATCCACTTTTAATTTATCAATTTATTTATTTATTGAATTTTAACTTGTTTTATTGTGAAATTTAGGAAAGACAAGCTGCTATGTCCAAGGCGAATTTATGATTTGGATTTGATTATTATTATTGTTCCATTTGGGTCTAATTAACATATACTTGCAAAATATTGTCTGGAAAACACCACCTCAAATGCGAGTCAAATGCTTTGATGTTCTTGCTCATTAAGTGAGAGCGGCTGCACCACATTAACACAGTTCTGATCATGTAGTTCTGGGGCTAATGGAGGTGGAATGAGAATGGTGACTCAATTAACACAAAGGTATTGGGAGTCCACTAGACTGGCAATAATGCAATGCTTTGGGTCCATTGTGTGAGTTCCCCATGATAAGACAGACACAAGACCTTGAAAGCTAGACCTGTCCCCCAGGGGGGCTGCTTGGTAGATCTTCTGGAATCTACAGACTTCTGATGTAGAGTGTGATCAAGACTGGATGGAGATGGATGACCTAATCTAGAGTGGGAGGACATCCCTTCACCTGGCATTATAAATACTAGAAGTAGTAAATCAGAAATTCAATTCAGAATAAAGGCATGTGTTGGAAGTCTTTTTTCTTCTTAACATGAGTTATACCATGGAGGAAGGAGTGTATTTTCCTTCCTGGTATACTTAATTCACTGTTAAGATGACACAAGGGACTTCCAACATGAAGGAATCCCTCTGGAATACCAATGGACTATTAGGAATGACATTGGTACAAATGCTATATAGCTCATTATGTGCTCATGCCTTTTCATTTCATTTGAAAAATCAGAAAAAAATTGTACCGAAATAGCCTGAAACGTCCTTTCGCCTACACCATGTGAATATGAATCAGCCCTTGTACTAAGTCTGCATTGAACAAGACAACATAAAAAATGTGTATGTCTAAAGCCCGGTTCATATTTCCTGCGAATGCGAATGCAATAGGAATGTTGACGTCACAAATCCGCAACGAATAATTCGCAGCAGTTCAACTTTGTTCAACTCACTTTCGAATTATCCCTGTGAAAGGAGTGTTGTGATGACAAATTCACATCAAATTCGCTTCGCATTCGCATCCTATGCGCAGGAAGTACGAGCCGGGCTTAATGCCTGACTAAATGTAAGTGTAAAACTTACAGTATTCTAGACTTGGGCAATTTAGTTTTCTTTTGCAACGGTATTAAACATGATAAGGTACGACTTAATATAAGTCATAGAGTATTTGTTTACCATTTGTAAAAAAACAAAAAAAAACAAAACATAAACATTACTGATCATAATCAAAATAAAATACTCAGTCAAAAGACCGCCTTCATTTATCGCGCAAGCTGTTACAACCACTGGCATGACCCATACACGTTCACGTAGCAAGAGCACATGCACATTTAGTTTAATTGATTGGTTTGAAATACATTGACATAACCTGGACAAATTCTTTCCGAGAAAACAGCCCACAACGGTTTATTTTGTTGGAATAAATGGTACTGGTACCACTTTAAGACTAGGTAATTAAAACAATGCATGAGGTTTCTGCCAACAACCAGCCTTTAAATAATCCAAATACCATCAATCCTGCTGGTGTATAGTTTGTTGCCGTAAGATGATTTCTCACGGTGCTAGTTATGATCGAAACTACACCAATAACCTTTTCAACTTTAAAATTGACAATTCTTGATAGCTGCTTGCTCCATACTACACGTATACCCATTTTGCACACTCCCATATTGACAGTACTTTTTTGACAAAGGCAAAGATGATATGAACAGGCTGTTTTACACAAATTCAAAACCACTGCACAGGGTTTATTTATGGTTAAAGACACTGGACACTATTGGTAATTGTCAAAAACCAGTCTTCTCACTTGGTGTATCTCAACATATAGTGAAAGAAAAAAACACCTTTGTCACATGAAGTTGTGTGCTTTCAGATGCTTGATTTCAAGACCCCAAAATGTAATTTTGATGTCTCAAAATCAAATTCGTGGAAACTTACTTGTTTCTCAAAAACTATCTCACTTCAGAGGGAGCTGTTTCTCACAATTTTTTTTAAACTACATATCAACCTCTCCCCATTACTCGTTACCAAGTAAGGTTTTATGCTAATAACTGTTTTGAGTAATTACCAATAGTGCCTTTAAGGATAATTGAGATAATTAAGGGAGAGATAACCAGTTTTGGTTTGGTACACGTTCAACCCACGTAAAATACATGACATTGACTGGTAGTATTTAAGAAATGTGGACTGAATTGCAACAGACATACAAATGCAAAGTGAGTCACTGAATTCTGATATATACTGCCTGTAGTCACATTAATAATGGACACTGCGATCATGACATTGCAACAGTTTATACTCCAAGGAAGTTACAACTGAGCTTCACACATCAAATCTGTCTTGAGATTTTCCAAAAAATTATCCTCAGTGATTGAAAACTGAAGCTGGCGGTACTAGAGAACAAGCAATAGACCGTTATCATGCTGCATCCATCTTGGTCATGTTCCTTGTATCCAATAATGATAATGAATGCTTTTAATTATTTTGCAATTAGGAACCAGACTATTTTGTTCTTCCAGCCTCGGTTTGGTAACATTGATATCAATGGGAGAAACTCAAGATGGCTGCACCGTGATAAAGGTCTATTGCCATCTATCCAATCAAGTAGGCCTATATGGGAGACAGTATATTTTGTCACTACATGAAGGTCTAAATTTAAATGTAGTTCTCTATCAGTTTCTGAACTGTCAGAATTTTGGTACTGGGGTTTCCAGAAAAAGCATGGGAAAATTACACCATTAAAGATTCTACTATGCCAGGGCCACATATTACCATGGATAAATTATGTGTTTCCTATGTTATGCAAAATTGTATCGAGCAATTTTTGGGAGAGTTTCTGTTGTTTTTTTTTTCAGGGAAAAATTGATTGTAACATTTAAAAAATAAAACCATTTCAACAATAATGTTAACGAACATGTATGAAACAACACAGTATGAAGTAATTTCAGTTTTGATGTATAAAAAAAAAAAAAAAAAAAATCAGGATAAATTGTCAAACCAAATGTTCTGTTAAAATAACCCTTCCTTCTCTGTATAATCAATTATAAGGATTTGGCGTAGAAAATACGAGTATTGGATGGCAAATGGCTTGAGATTCCTACAAAGGTTCAGCGTACAATTACCATGACTACCATTGACTACCATAGGAAACGTTCTACATTATACGTACACATTACTAGCATGACTTTAGTCAACATGATTTTTAACATACATTTTATACTCGTCACCAAAAGGTATTTTACGTTTACAGTATAGAAGTGATATATTTACAGACAGGACAGAGGATACAATAGCGTATTCAATCTCTCCAGTGGTACGGTTGAGAAGTTTTTTAAATTTTTATTTTTAAAAAATTGTTTTTTTTTTGGTTAACATAATTATGCAGCTGGTAAATTCACCATAGGTTGCATAAAATAAAAACATTTGTGTTTAGTAAATGTTATTTTTTAATAACAATAGAGAACAATGGAAGTCATGAATGCAGACGTAAGAGTCTACCTAAATCATTCCATGCTCAAATTATTTGATATAATATTATTATGTAATATGCTCTAATTATTCCTTTAAAAAATCAAAAACTCATAAGATATTCAATGTAAAATGAAAATAGTGTAAAATAAAGAATGCAAGTTAACTTCTCCAACTAATTTTAACTGGATATGTCTCTGACAAAATATTTAATATAAATTATATAACTCAGTACCATTTGACTTTTTACATCAGAAATATTTAAATATTTCTATCATTTCATTTTTATTTCATTTTTTTTTCATTTAATTTTTTTTTGGCTGTTGGGCATAATTGAGGCCTCCGAAAAAGACCAAACCGACAAGAAATACAAATCTTATCAAATTCATGTCTTCCAATAAAAAACCTCATGCCCAACATTTTTTTCTTCTTTAATTTATCATGACTATTAAGCTTACTATCAATCATTATATTAATCACTAAAATCATGTCAAAATTATTTCTCAAACTTCAGTTTGTAAATTCCAAAGTTCATAGTAAATAACAGTATTACACATTTTACACCAAACAGCGACTCCACCAGAAGTTTGCGACGTCATGATTTCCTAATGAAATCCTTTAACGAATCAATTTCAGTGCATCAAAGAGCGAGTAAAAAAAGAAATATTCAAGTTCATTTGAAATTACTCCATCGACTGACTCTAAAAACAGTGTCAAGTCAAACACTGTTTGGTATTTAGTGTAGATACAGTGACAGAATCTATTCTACGAATCTACGACTACGGCTATGAGTAAATAAAATCATGCAACGTCTAGCTTTGGACTATGAGCATATTCAGCAGCATACATTACTGTACACTGTATAGCTTTGGTCATTCTCCCATCACCCAAAGCTTCACTCATCCAAACAGAGCCTGTGGGAATTGCCATTTATTCCTTGAATGCAGAATGTCATATCTTAGCCTCTGAGTCAGTCTTTACCCAAGGTCTTGGCTGTAAATTCCCCAACCTCCCCATGGAAACAGAGGAATACAGCCAAGATGAGTAACAGTCTACTGGAAAACATCTGGTTGTGAGGTTTGTTTTTAAGTTATTGAAATTCAACGACACATGCAATGGGGAGAAATTGAGAATGACTTGGCTCAATAAGATTTGATTATGAAGCAGCCAAATTGTATCGAGTTTTGTAATCAGCTATTATGAAAGTAGATTTCTCACAGGAAATGTTTTGTTTTGAATACATTGACATCATACCATGTTGTTGTTTTTTTGTGACCCAAAGTGCAACTGTTACCACACAACCACAGGCAGAAAGATTATGAAATATGACTGCCACCATCTTGGTCTTGTTCCTTGTATCCAATAACAGTAAAGGATGCTAATATTTGTTGCACAAAAAGGAACCAGACTTTTTCTCCTTCCAGCCTTGGTTTGGCTTCATTGGTTTGAATGGGAAAAAATCAAGATGGTCGCTGATTAAGGTCCTATACAATGCATTGAAGCCAGGATTCTTTCTGCATTTCAATGAAATGGCAAAACCACAAACATACCATAAAAAAAAGGAAGTTAGTGCCCAGCAACCAGTGAGACTGAGAGGCTGTAAACAAGACAAGTGTTTGCTCTGTGCCCTACAAACCCCAAGAGCCTGTGACTTGTGAGATATTTTGGTCTTCATGTAGTGCACATACAGTGACCATATTGCTCAAGGGTATGCCATAGTGCACATGCATAGGTCATTAAAAAACCATTCAGTACCAGTGGTTGCATGGTTTTATATCAACACTAATCTTTTCAATAAAACCAACAATGATCCCAGTGTATTTTGTTTGCATACCAGTGAGTTTTAAGGTTTGGTTCCCCCTGATGTCAATACCAAAAGCGAAAGAGAAAAATTTCTGGTGACCTGACTGACCTCAGAGGTCCCCCTTTGCCACGCCTACATTTTTGAAAGTCCAATCAGCTCACAGTGTACAACAAATGAATACCACTAAGCCCCGCCTCTTGCATTCCATGCATAGTTGGTTGTCTACAATACAATGTTTGTAGGTGTTTCTCTCTCACACAGGGAAAGAATGGAAACCCTGGGAGCCTGGGTTTTTTATACCTAGACTGGGCGACCTTGCCTCTGGGGCAAATCCCACAGCCTAAAGGAAGGACCTACACTGCACCATAGAGTGACTACAGCACCATAACTTATTGCAAGGTTTCCCAAGCACAGTTTCAACTTGCATGCATGGCTGCCTCATCACAAAAAGAAATACCTGGCATTCTACAACCTTCAATGTTAGAAATTATTTTCCCACACTTCAAAGAGCCTTGCAAAGAAGCAAAAGTCTCTTTTAAAAGGTTGACCCCGGCCAGCTTTCAAGTCACTGTAGTGTAACTAAGGCCCCTCCAAGTACAAAAACAATCATGCAAATATAACTCCTTCCCTTCTAGGAAATTTTGGGCGACCATTGGGCGATAATCCATCATAAGCATCTAAGACAAAACACTCTTTTTTTTTTTACAGATCAATTTCTATTTTAAATGCTAAACATCAATTATCATACCCACTCAAGTACACACACCAGCTGCTTCTCAATTGAATAACCAGTACACGTCTTTAGTTTCCTTTAAATTCACAGACGAGTACGAGAATAACTGAAATAGACTCCCACCCCCTAATAGATATCCACCAAATCTACAGCTACACAGCACCATGTACATCAACAGTAAACATAAGGCCACTTGGAATAAAAATAATCTATAGAGTCTTGATCCAGTTGAGTAAAAAATAATCTGAACGGTGAGTTGTGGGTTGGAGTAACTTTAAACACCCAAACTATATTGAACGACAAGTTGTTAAAAGGTAAACTGTACAGCGGCTTAAATACCAATCGTCTTGAGATAGATTGCTGCATATGCTTTGTACAGTACATGATGCACATTTTTGTGTATGATACATAACATTTACACAACGATTGAAGTTTCATTTTTCTAAAAGTATGGGGTGGGGGGGGGGGGAGGTGCTGTCCGAGTTGCTGTTCAGAATTCCTCACCCATGTTCGCCTCCATTACTATTGCTGACTTTAAGTACATGCTTCATGCTCCATGCTGGCAAGTTGCTTTTTTTACATGCATCGCACGCTCAATTACAAGTTTGTACTTTTACCTCATACGAGTGTCACATAATAACAGCCCAATCTTACATTTTCAACGATTTGGAAGAGTAGAGATGGTAATGAAGCACACACGATCTCATTCCCATGAGCAACATTTTTAGTTAAGCAAGAGCACTTTTACAAGCGTGAATATTTATGACATTTTTAGAAAAACAGTAAACACTTTTGGCAAACTGACAACATTTTCCTTACATCACTGAAACCGTTCAAATAACACCCTTGTGGATGACAGCCAGAAGTGTGTCTGCATGTCTTTTGGTCACACTGCGTCCGATGCAGACAATACTTTTAGTCAGTTTTTCGTTTACATGTCAAAAATGTTTAAATGAAAGAATTGGACACACTATTTTTAAATCCTGACAAAAAACTGACTCACAAATACTTCTGCAAATGGGAAACGGTTGATCACCAACATACTATAGGGTGTAACATTATTGTTTACTTTCTTTAAAATTGTCTTGCGGATGACTATTACAGATGCATTATAGAAAAACAAGCAACATTGTCTTCGTGGGTATAAAGTTACCAACTGTATCCAAAAGCTTACTGGAGCAAAATCTGAGCTACACACATCTAAAGATCTAGGTCTAAAGATTCACATAGAATAAGGCAGTTCAGAAGATCATTGGTTTAACCCAAAATGCAGCAGACTTGGGGGTCGTTGTTGACTGGGGGGGGCTCTTTCTCATTACCATGGTAACAAGGCAGGTGAACAGGAAGTGTTACACACAAATACCTAAATCAACTTGCAATCATTGGCTAGGACCCACACATGGATACTACTGAACAAACCCATACGAGCACAGTCCCCATGATGAATATTCAGTGTACACAGTACACAAACCGCAGGGATCTAAAAGTGCCTTCCGCTCGACTACCCCCTGATGATAATGTCTTCAATGTGCAAGGAACATGAATAATTCCCCCCTCAACCCCCACTTCTTATTTCCCCAACCAAACGAGCACCCCGAGACACTGCAAGCCCCGGCAACAGTTGTCACAATATGTATTACACATTTGGAGTGTTGCTAGGCAACTGCACCGTTTCCAGGATAACTCTGATGAGATGTTTCCTCCGAGGGTTTTGAGATCGGCTTCTCGAGACGGAATGATATTAGTTTTCACTCCTGTAATTCATGGGGGCTACAAATGCCTCTCAACTGACAATGAGCTCCCTGCATGTCAGGGCGACATCATGGCCGCCACAAGCCACAGTCAAATAACGTTCATTTTGTTTTTAAAGAAGAATTTCAAGATAGTTTTTAATGATAAAGAACAAACATTTTTGTACAAAAGGAATAAACAAGTATGTTCAAAAAACAAAAATATAATAGACGCATATTTCATAGTAAAAGAAAACTAAATCTTTTTTTACAATTTGTACATTTTTTAGATTCACCAATATTTTTGACTTTTTTAAGACAGATTTGAAACATCTATTTTTTTATGTGCCTTTCACTGTACCTCCACCAAAGGTTTTTTTCTTCTTCATATATTTGATATATACTGTATATTTAATTAAATTGTTATAATTTTTTAGGTTTTCCGATAACATACGTACATGTACAAACACATGGTATAAATGATTCATATTACAGTACAGTTTTACAAGTGTCCCTTAACCTTTTTTTGCAGAGTTAGAGGAGGCCGCTGACATACATGCACATTGACACTCAAAGGGTTATTTCACCTCAAAACACTTCTTTAATGAAGAACAATTTTTTTAGGAGATTTTGCCTGCCATTTCATGAGACGTTGCCTGCCAAACTGTTGCTACTCTAGGCTCAGATCACGATTGGACAGCGTACTTGCCCAGAGCGCGACGAACAGCGTTCGGCGATACCTCGAGACGATTCTATTTAACTGAAGGATCCAAGCGACTTCTAGAATCCGAGGAAACATTTGATAGGGCAAGATCATCTGTGATGCAACAGGGTGGCGATGCTTTGACTGGCCAGGTACCTCTGGCCCCGGGAGCATCTTGGACGTCAAAGATGCCTTTTCATATGGAGTGCCAGGTGGTCAGATCTGGAGAAGCAACGATCGCAGCTATTGCACTTAAAAGGTTTGGCACCGGTGTGTTTGCGGTAGTGGCGAGTCAGCTCATCTGAACGGGCGAACCTCCATTCACAGCCTTCCCACGTACACTTGTATGGCTTCTCACCTGAGCAAAGAGACAAATCAGTGAGAATATAAGGCCGAGTAAAAAAAAAAAACATGTTTCACGTCCGGGTTTTTCAAAAAAAGGAGGAAGAGGGGCTTTTTATTTTTTATTTTTTATTTCAAGATGGCCGCCATTCTTTGTTAAAATGTCAAATATCCATTGTTTTTTCTACTGCTGAAATACACAAAACATAAATGAAACAATTTAGTCGAGGCATTCAGACAAGACATTCAGATTGTTTTTGCTGAGATCATTTAAAATAATCCTATGCCTAATGTTATGGATTTATTTGCAGGGTGTCAGAAAGAGAAGTCAAGTGAGACCCATTAATGTTAACCTTGGAGAGACATTTCCTTCCTATGATTATGTAGCTATGGTTACAGTGAAATTGGTTTCTAGGCAATTTACAATGTAAATGATTATCAATATCTACACATGTGTAGACCTACAAATGTATGTGCATATAGTCTTACAATTATATACATAGCCCGATGTACCATTAAGGTACTCAAGGCGCTCAAAGAAACAGGAACATTTTAAGACAGGTTTTTTAAAAGTTTTCAATTACGACACCAAGGGTTTTACAAGGTGCTATGGCGCAATTAATCTGCAGCCAATGCTAGAAACACCAGGGTAAACCGATTCTCTTTTAAAACAATAAGTGTATGCCTAACAGTCTTTACATACATCGTACATCAAACAACAAACAGGACCAGCACCTTAACATCCCAACCGAAGGACGAAGCAATAATGAGCGTTAGTGTCAAAAATATTTTAAAAGAAATATGAATCTTTCGAAGGCTTTACGTTACATGATAACCAGACACAGTTCTAGCAATGCTCTGGATGGTTCCAGTCTACAAACTCTCTCACCAGCACGGCCAGTATTTGCCAATAATGTTTGCATAAAAATATTCCTGCAAAAATAACACCATGGTGATCTGCTTCACTTGCACACTTTATGCAAATCACGTAGACAGTTAAATTTTACAAGGGTGTTTGTTTGATTCACCAAGAATAGCTTAATCCTAGAGTGATGCATTTGAACAAACAAGACATCTGAATGTAATGAAGTGTGCACAAAACTCACACAAATTACATTTGCACAAATTATGTTCAGACCCAGAGGCAAAACAAAACAACGCATGTCCCTGAATAAGTTTGACACAAGTAGCGTGTTTTCCTGTCAGAAACCATCAACAAATCTACGCAGAGCTATCCCTACGCAATGTCCAAGTTCATTCAACTTATGGTCCATCAAAGGTTTGGAGGGGGGGTGGGCATCAGCATCTTGACCTTGCCTCAGTTCTCTCTAGGATAACCTTGAGGACTGGGCAGACTTCCCACACATTACCTGTCACGGGAATTAGAACCCTACTGTGTGTTGGTAACCTGAGCTAGGCCGGACCAGGTCAACAATAAATGGGTCTCATCATATCCTAGATATGATGGGCTGCAGAGAGATGATGTTCCCCCCCTCTGGCACGCATCCCACGTTCAGCCAGGGTAAGGCCACCCTTTTACAAAAATCACTACAGGGATTTCGATCCAGCGCGCTGGAGATCATCTTGATTTAGCCATCATGATACGCTGTTATTCAAAACAACATTGCTTGTGGGGGAAACTAGTCTGGCGATACAAGCCTACACATGGAAAGTCTGTATTCGTGACTGCTTTTCTAAACACAGGGAACCAGACTTTGAAGATGGCATTTAATACATAGGCCTACGTGTACAGTATGTTTTCCCATCCTTACTCTATGGTTTTCCCAAACAGAACTGCCATTCTCATATTGTATTCTGTCTGGGTTGTGTTTGTTGACAAATGTTTACAAAACCAGACAAGTGGGTAGGGGGCGAGGGACTATCTCAGTTTCCTTGAAGGTTTCCTTCCCACACAGTTGGAAACCTTGCTAGAGAGGAAACCCAACATCTCTCTCTAATTGCAACTTGCTGGTGATTTGAATTTAAACTGGGAACCTCGGGATGCATTCAGGAATAATTACAGTGGATCGAGAGACACTTAGAGTTGACCTCCAAAGAGATGGTTAGTATTGACTCTGAGCAGACTAGAAAGCTGTAACTCACTGTTAATATGGACTCGTATATTATCAGGTCTGATACTTCACGGAGGTGCCAACGAAGATTGCCTCCATGCCCACTGGTGCCCTTAAAATGCTACAGTAGAAATTACAACTGACTCATAGGGTGCCCTTTACCTTGCCCTTTCACAAATGAAGCACACTGGCCTTTATTATTCTTTGAGGAAAGCGTTTAACATGGACACACTAAGAATAAATTCCCCGAATGACACTATTTCACTCTCTCTAAAATGTATTCTTATAACTAATGTCATGTTAACAGCGAAATTACTACGGTTCATTTGACCAGGAATGCAAAGTGCACTCTTCAAATCAAAGAAACTTTATGGTGCGTTAATCCGGAGGTCATTGGTTCAAGGCCTGCTCCAGGAACAAATGTTTTTGTTCAAACCCAAACTTATTTCAAAGAAACTTAGTAAATGAAGAAATAAGCTACACATTCTTGAAGTCACCCTAAAACCAGAAAAATGCCAGGGTTCACCCAATGCACACACTAGCCAAGCAGAAACCAATTCGATGTGACCTCGTTTCAGTTCACCATCCTTTGGCCAAACTTCAAAAACTTGGGTGCAGAATGCCCCACAGTTTAAAACAAAAACCTGGGGAGAAACCTGACTGAGAAAAGAATGTTGTGTTGTTTATTTGTATTAAAACAACCACCTAACTTGCATTTTTACAACCATATAACTTGTAAACTATGCCAATTGGATTTCAACATTATACATGGTGTTCCTTTGGGTAGGAACCTTGGTTTGTTTCTGATGCCCTACAAAGATTAAATTGTTATTGCAACATTTACAGTTGGAGGTCCAGACCAACCCAAACAATCCGCCCAGTTTTAATGCCTTGCATAGTTGGGTTGGGTGTGACTGCTTCAGGGGGTTCAAAGGCCGCCCATCTGGGCTCCCCAAATTAGATACCCTAATGGACTATGATAAATGGGTCTTGTGAACCCTTCTGGACATCTATTCACTACTTGTTTAAATCTGTGCCTCAGATGTCTTGGCCTTGAGGGATTTTGTTTGTTTGGTGAGGGTGAAGCTAAATAGAACTGTCACTGAGTTTGAATCATGATCCAAGATGAAAACAGTGGCCTGGAATTTAGGAGGTCCTTGGAGAGCATGACCACAGAGCAAGAACTGATCCAAGAACTGGGTCCTTGGCCAAAAAGAGCCAAGACTTGTCTTTTCTCGAGTTAGGGAGAAGATGGGCCTGGAATTTAGGAGGTCCAAGGAGAGCAAAAGGACCACAGAGCAGAACTGATCCAAGAACTGGGTCCTTGGGTGGATTTCAAAAAGAGCTGAGACTTGCCTTATCTTGAGTTAGGACGAAGATGGGCCTGTAGGAGGTCCTAGGAGAGCAGAAGGACCACAGAACAAGAACTGATCCAAGAACTGGGTCCTTGGGTGGATTTCAAAAAGGGCTGAGACTTATCTTGAGTTAGGACGAAAATGGGAGGAGTTACTCGTCCTACCTAAAGGACTAGCCTAAACATTTTATAACTCCTGCATGTAGGACTATAGTCCCATGAAATCTACGCCTGGAAAAAAGCTACCTACGATCCTGCTAGGAACATGAGAATTTGTGGAGCAAAGACGGCATATTATTCAGCCTCTTGACATTGTGAGGCCAGTGTGGAGATTGGAGACACATTTCTCAATGCAAATTGTCTTTCAAAGTCCAATTGAAACACGACCTACATTACTGATATTAAAAAATAATGAAGACAAACTCTTTGAAAGGTTACTATTATTAAAAACTTGAGTGGATTAAAATATTGCTGTCTACATTTAAAAGCCAATATTTTAGACACAGTCCCTGTGCGTCTAGCATGTGCAATTGTATTTTGGGTGCATGTTATTTTAGTGATATTTGGGCCATACATTCTTGCATTAAGAAGCTGTGTCACAAAGTCAATTTACATGTAATCAGTTCCAGGCAAAAGTGACCTTTCACAATTTAAAATTAATTTTTTATAGGCCAAGGCCCTATGAAAAAGTACAAAAAAAACACAGTTTCCAGTGCTTAGTAAAGTGTTTGTGTTTAAATCATATACAATGACCAAATTTTGGTTAAATAACAGTGGAGATGGTTTTGGCTAAGTTCCCTTTAAAAATGGGCACAGCATTTCCACTTAAGACTAAAATTTTTACTGTTCCCTTTCTCAATGGTTTGAGACATGTCATCAAACTAAAATCCCCTCAGCATGAGCAATAATAAACAACAACAACAAACACACCCCTTACTGTAAAATTGTTTGGGGTATCGGATGTTTTAATACCACAAAAAAAACAGTGTATCACTCATGATGATTAAATTTTGCAACAATCCATTTTCCACTATTTTTACGACTGTCTCTTTCCTCCTACATCACACCGTTCCATCAAGCAACATACATCCGGAAAAACACCCGAGATGCTCAATTCTAGAATTTCAAGAGTTTGACTTCTCGGGATACAAAGTGCGGGCATGTTTTTCGACTGACACCTGTTTTGACTATTGTACTAAATGCTTTTTGGATTACATTAAGTTTATAGTATCTGTATCAAGTACTGAGCCACAAGGGAAACTGAATGGGTAAATGTTTTTAAAAATAGTTTAGGGTTGAACAAGGAAGAATTTACTAGAGCGAGATTTGAACGTGCAATTGACGTAACAGCGCTCTACCAACTGAGCTATAATGTAGCCCTATGTGACCGCTAACATGCAGGGCTAGATACCTGTACACTGTAGCTCAGTTGGTAGAGCAAGTTGGCATACAACCAGGAGGTTGTTGGTTCAAATCCCACTCAAGTAAATTTGTCTTCGTTCAACAGCAAACTATAGAAAGACCTATACTAGTAAATGTAGGTCTAGGCCTATATACAATGCTGTTCTTTTTTATGATAGGCCGTGTCCGAAACGACGACTTCGACTACAGCTACGGCTAGATCAGCGCGTCTACCAGTGTTGAAGAATAGGCAGACGCGCGCGATCTAGCCGTAGCTGTAGCCGAAGTCGCCGTTTTCGGACACGGCCATATATGCACACAAATTATGGTACATGTACATGTAGGCTACATGTAGACCATACCTCTACCATGTACATACGTAGGCCTACATCATACGTGTACATGTTTTCTTTTTAAATACGATAATGTGCGAATCGCACAACAGGCATACATATTGTACATAGCATGCAGCTTTGTTTTAGGACACTACACACTTGTATGTCATCAAGTACACTACATGTGTTTGTATACAATGGCAATTGAAATTCAAGTATGAT
Source organism: Asterias rubens (assembly GCF_902459465.1). NCBI lineage: Eukaryota > Metazoa > Echinodermata > Asteroidea > Forcipulatida > Asteriidae > Asterias > Asterias rubens. The sequence continues at coordinate 3,208,884 of NC_047067.1, forward strand.
CGGGAAATACACAAACATCAACTTTGTGTGGCAACATTAAACCACGGTTGTACTTCCTTATTATAACAAGCTTATTTTCAACCCTAAGCGATTATAAATTGATACCATAACTTCCAATATTTTCCCCTTTTCGCTGGTGTATGTTATATTTGTACAGTGTAAATGATATGCAGTAATTTCAATACAGTGTTTGTATGGTCCGGCGATTACACATGTTCCCATAGAATAAGCCTGTCATATCGCATTCACAGGGGAGCAGCCAGACTCGCCATATTATGCAAATCAATATCTTGGCATGGTTCCAGCAGCCAGTGAGCACGCTGTCTGGGGCCTTGGAGCGGGGCCTCGTAGCGTGGCCGAGGCCCTGTGATTCATCCGTACAATCTCATGAATAATGCTAACGAGTCGTGCATACATAAAAACCTGAATCAATAGTATAAAGAATGGAATACAGCATAGGCCTAAATGTAAGACAATTGTATTTGATTATTGTTGTTTTTTTTGTTTTTTTCGTTTTGAAAGAGTGTTAAAATTATTAAAGTTTTCAAATAATAGTACTATTATGCAGTGACAATTGATATTTCCATGAACCTAACTCTCACTGCGCTCATTTTTAAAACTACAGTCTGCAGTTAAAATGTCACTCAATATTCAGTGCCTGCGACATTACACATATAAATCATTTCTTTAAATTGCAAATTTAAACCTGGACCCCCCCCCCCCACCAAAATGCAGGCATATGGCTATCCCAGATTTGACCTTGCCAAAGTGGCCGCCCTTGTTTAAAAAAATGTGTCAAATATTTTCCCTAGACCCCAAAATATCAAAAGTAGTATACACAAATTTAACTGAATGCTCCTTAATTGCTTAACTCTGATGCAGTGTGTGTATAGTTTGTTCATTTTTCATTGCCACTGGTTGGTTGAAAGAATACAGGAAAGAGGAAATCAGATCATGTGCATGAAGGTACATCAAAGGATCCCGACAACATAGGCCGACATGAATTGCAGCATTAAAATGGGTCAGCGTTGATCAAAGGATTAAACCAAGGTGATGTTTTATGAGTGCATGATGATTCACGATTGCTCTAATGAGTCAAGGAATAGACACTGTGTATAGGCACTGAAAGAAAATCAATCACATGCAATTTGCATCTCATTTTAAGAAAATATCAAGGAGAAATTTTTGAAATATTATAATAACTTATAAATACAGACAGTCTGTCTGCATTGTAATATTATAAAACTGTGATTATGCCTGAGAAAATATCTTTACAATATTTCTGGAATAGAAAAAGGTCTGAGCATGTGTAGACGTGTGAAGATAGTAAGCCCCGCCGTTATGAATGGCGAACCTGGATTGCTAATGGCGTATCTGCAGCTGCATACAATGCATCATTGATTGTTGTTAATCAACTTTCCATTGTTAGCCAAGCATGCATTCATTGTATGCCATCTGATAGTCTTTGATGATATGTGAACATTAATGACTCAACCACATTGGCAACATTGAATCGTGAACAACCTGACCCAATTCTGTCTTGAAGAATGAGCGCAATATGACACACCAATCGATAAGACATAAAAAATCTCCCAATATGTCTTCAATTATTTATTTATTTTTATCCGGGGAACTATTTCATTTGGCAATTTTGCATTATAGTAAAATATTTTAACTGAACAGATTCTGTGCACTGTGAATGCAAATACTGTGTAGCAAATGATGATTTTTGAGAAGCAACTGACACATTTTGCGTAGCACTTTGTCTGCTATTACAAGGGTCGTTCACTGTAGATAAATATTATTTCAAATAATAAATGATAGAATTCACTTCAACGAAATACTTTTTGTTGATATAAAGCAGTGTGCATTGTCCAAGCAAAGTGGCTTACTTATCATGACTCAGCTTTAGTCCAACATTATTTTTGGTACGTAATTATTCATAACAATAAAAGATCAGATTCATTTCAACTGAAATATTTCTGTCAAAGCAGTGTACAGTGTCCGAAGTGGCTTAATTATGACTCAACCCAACTCAAGAGAGCTGTTTATTCTTGCAACAAATGGAAAGGTCACCTCTCGACACAACCTCTATGTCTACAGTCGTCTGGTTGCTAAGCACTTGAGTCATGTGATCTCATTTCGTCCTTTCATGACTGCAGCCAATATACAGTTAAGAGCTCTGCACATTGATACTGCAGTGTTTAGGGACAGTGCTCATGTGATATGGAAAAATAATATTAAAAACGTCAGCGGTGAATATTGTCCCACAACCTGTCTATACAGGCCAGACACCCATACTACACATAGCTTCTATAGACACCATCTGTTAGCATTAGGATAGTATCTCTTCAACTGTAACAGTCCTCTTCATATGTAAATTATCAGGATATCAAAGGTGTGTATTTCTCCAGGGTTCAGAGTTTTTTTAAGGCTAATATTTTTTTAATGGGTGAAAAAAAAAAAAAAAAAAATATCCAGACCAATTATTAACAGATGATTAAACTTGAACATGCAGTAATCTACTCCTACAATGTACAATAGTATGAATTAAAACCCACTTTGCTATTATTTAAAATGGAATTTAATGTTGATGATTTTTTGCCGTCCCATTTATCTGTAATAACATTGTAGAGTGTATGACAAATGATTTCAGGTTTTGTTTATCGTTGTTTTGTGCCATTCTTGTAGTGTGTTTATTTAAAATGCCCAAATCAATATTTATAAGCACTAGTGATTTGTAGGCCCTTCATTCCTTGACTTTGACAAACAGAACTGTTTCTTATGGAGGAATAGTACTGGTACCCGATGTAAGATTTTTATATCATAAACAAATTATAATATTCAGAATTTATTTTCTGGCTCTGTAGTCCTTAAAGACAGTGGACACTATTGGTAATTGTCAAAGACCAGTCTTCTCACTTGGGTGTATCTCAACATATATGCATGAAATAACAAACCTGTAAAAATTTGAGCTCAATTGGTCGTCGGAGTTGCGAGATAATAATGAAAGAAAAAACACCCTTGTCACACGAAGTTGTGTGTGCGTTTAGATGGTTGATTTCGAGACCTCAAGTTCTAAACTTGAGGTCTCGAAATCAAATTCGTGGACAATTATTTCTTTATTGGAAAACTACGTCACTTCAGAGAAAGCCGTTTCTCACAATGTTTTATACTATCAACCTCTCCCCATTACTCGTTACCAAGTGAGGTTTTATGCTGATAATTATTTTGAGTAATTACCAATAGTATCCACTGCCTTTAAAGGGGCATATTGGCTGCTTCAATTTTCTCAAAATGTTGTAGTTTGGAATTGCTTCTCTAATCCCATTCTACAGATGTTCTTACACCACCCTCCGTGTTTTGTAATTTTTTTTTTTTAGTGAGGAGTGATTAAAAAAACCCATAAATTTGCCTATGAAAAACAACCAGTGGAAAATAGTGCGGTGTGACATTTTGAGTTATTTTTCTTCAAAATAGTGGATCGTGTTCTGCCATGAAAGTACACAAACACTACACAGTTTAAGAGATAAAAGAAACCATTAATCTACTTTTAAAATATCTTTCCAACAATATTCATTTTGAAACAGACACTATTTGTTTTTAAATAAAGCCTGAGGCACCCATTTCAAAAGCAACAGTAACATGCCCCTTTAAAATCTTATTGTCAACAACATTTAATACCTTAGTATTTTACAATATGCGAAGAGAAAAAAGGGCGCCGCTTAACACTAAATAAATTATGTTTCATCCATCTAGGCCTGAACATGTCACATTCAGGTTTTTTTTAAGTGACATGGTTTCCCACTCTAATCAAAATTCACAGCAACGAAGTCGTAAATTCCACACCAATATCAATTGTACATGTACCCACCACTAGTCTTTTTTGTTTAATTCATGATGCAATAACCTCTGGTACAAATGTACATGTTCAACTCGTTCTTTCTATCAACGCTCAAACTCTTCTGTGCTTGGCAAACATAGACCCAGTATTTGGAAAGGCTTTAAGGATTAACTTGCACAATGAGTAACAGGGTAAATATTTGTCTAAAAATAGACAGTACATTCACAAAATGACTTCTGACCCCTTAGAACCTTGACACATTTAAATCTATCAGAGGCAAAGATTATGTCTGGGAATTGTTTTCTTTTCAGACAGCCTTTGATTGTGTAACAAATATCAGAACATTATTTCATTTGATTGGTTAGTAATATTTGAAGACCTAATATTCTTGAAAATAATTAGACGTGTACAAACATTCTTTGGAAACAATCTTGCTTTTTGGGGTATATTGCTAGTTAAAAGATATTTGACAGCGCTGGTAATTTCCATCACAAGTATAAGTGATTCCATTTACATGCAATAAACTTATTAATTGTACTCAAAACCAATACCAATGCATCCATAAGACACCTGCAGTGCATCCATAAGTCACCTGCAAAGCATCAAATATGCAAAGCGCCAAATCCACCTCGCTCATAATTGTCTGTATAGCAATCCATTTAAAAAAGATGCACAGCGAGAAGTCGTCTGCATCCCGGCTTAAAAATGCAATTTAGGCTACAGGTTTTATAATGACCATACATTCTACATGTACATGGTTGATTGATCAGCGAGCCACATTGTTAAAATATCATGGGATTACTTGTCAAGTTATATGAATTTATAAAATTGCATGGCTCTGTCCAGCAGCTTCTGTGGTCAATAAAAATACAATAAAATTTCCACAGATTTTGGTGTTTTTGCTCAACCGTAAGCAATACATATTTTTGTCTTTTTTATTTTAAGATAATGGCCAGGCAATTTAAGAACAAAGAAACGACAAACAATTTAGTCAGTTAAAACAGAAGTGTGGTACATTGTTTTCCGCGTGTACATGAACACCAGGCAGGGTGGATATGTGTGCATTAGGCCTATAAGCTTGGGCGATATCACGATATTATCGAATATCGCGATATTAATTTGGAAATGATTTCGATATCGGATTGATTTGGTTTTAATCGAAATATCGATATATCGCGATATATCGTGATAATCGCGATATATCGCAATATCGATTAAATATCGCGCTGTATTTGCTAGCTGAGACATCTTGCACCCCATAGGTTTGGAGTAAAAGCAGAAGAATAGGTCATTAGAACACCTCTCTTAAGCTATGACTGTCTCTTCTACAACTTTCACTTGGAGTTTGAAGACCGATGATGTCAAATTTCATTAATCGCGATTATATCGAATATCGCGATATATTGTCGGCGATATATTGCGAATAAAATAAATCGATATCGCCCAAGCTTAGTGCATTACAAGTCTTTTTTATTATTATTTTGTAATGTGAATGTCAATCAATTGAAATTGGTAAAATGTATGTAGTGTAAAAAAAAATTATTTATCATTTAAACGTTTCCTTAAAATGTCTACAATTCCAGGTCAGATTATAAAATAAAAGTAAAAGGCAACTTCAAAAGTTCTCCACGAGCTTCCCTTAAGGTTTAACTTCAGTAGCAATACATCCACTTGACCAAATATAGAACATGAGTTAATTTCAGCCGCACTTGGCAACAATCCAAGCAGAAATGTAAAAAGGTAATGTACCCGCGCTAGCAGGCTAGTCGGCGAACATGTTCTGGAGAGAGTTCTAGCGAGCTCTGGGTTTCATAATGCGAGAGCTAATTTAAAGGCACTGGACACCGGTGTTAGTTGTCAAAGACCAGTAATCTTATTTGACTTATCCCAGCATACATGTAATGCATAAAATAAAAAACCTGTGAGTTTGCAAATGCAAGAAGAGAATAATAAAAGAAAAAACACCATTGTTGCATTACTTTCTATGCTTTCAAATGCATAATAAAAGGCTTTGAACAGCTAAAGTCTGTTTTTATCAATGAGTGACAAAATTACCTCTTTCTCAAAAAACTTTCTTCAGAGGGAGCCATTTCTCACAATAGTTTATACTACCAACAGCTCCCCATTGCTCGTTACCAAGTAAGTTTTTGTACTAACAATTATTTTGAGTAGTTGCCAATAGTGTCCAGTGCCTTTAAGACACTACTACTACTACGAACAGACAGACCGCACTATTCTACTGTGACGTGATGTCTAGACGAGAGTGTCTCGGGTACAGTGTCTTCTTCTTCTTCATCCTCCTTGCTGGAGAGTCTACCATCTTAGAGAGGTTGCCGAAAGGGCAGGGAGTCAAAATTAACACCCTGGAGAAGTAGGCCAATCTTATTGAGATTTTTATTCAAATGACGATAGTGGCTTGCATTCTGAGATGCAATTAAGAAAATGTACATTTTGTTATCTCGCTGATCAATGGCACTTATTGGTGGCCGTTTTCATGATTTAATTATACTGTAGATTTATAAGGTTTATTATTTGGGTGAATTTTGTGATTAATTTTAAATTTTGTTTTTAAATTATTCATTTGTATACTATCCGCGCCTACACTCACTATTGCTATTGTACAGTAACATCTTGAATTTATTTTACTGAAAAGAACTGTAAAAGGGATTATGGCGCTTTTCATATTGTTGAATTAAGTTTATATTTGGCTTGTACGTATATCTTAAAAAACAATGCTGTCAGATACTGGTTACTTGATGTTATGTCACTTGCGTCATTAATGTATCGTGTCCATAGCTACATAGTGGGCCCTGCTTAGTAACCTCCAGGCCTTACAGCTAACTTTGGCTTGCAGTATGTTCAGATACAGAATTTAAGAGGAAGGAAATGCAGTACTGAGGAAATGATCAAGTATAAATTTAACACTACAAAGATGTAGGCTGATGGATCAGAATTCAATGTGAAAGCCATGAATTACTACTCCTTAATGATTTAACGGATAGCTGTTGAACAAATCAGCTGAAGAATCACACAAAGTAGTTTATCAATCAGTGAGACCCAGGAATTCTTCATCCATATGTGATGTACATGTACCAAGGACGATGCATGTTTCTGTCCATAATGAAGATATACTAGGCCTATATAACCTGAACCAGGATGCGCATTCTTGACATAGTTGTATTACACTGTGAACTGCAGTAGGCCTCTTTGTATTACACACCCCTACATGTTTACGGCCACTTCAAGTTCAACTTCCACACGCTATAAAACAACTCCTACACAAGACTACTACATGTACAAGTACATACTTCCTGCAAATTCGAATGCGGTACAAATTTTGACGTCACACGTTCGCAACAAATAATTCGCATGCTAATTTTGAATGCAAGAATCAAAATTTAAGCATGTGTCACAATTTTTACAGAGATTCATAGTCTACAGACTGCAGTGTTGGGTGTTGGGTTTGTCAGGTTTTGAGTTTTGTTTGTACATGTAGCTTTTGATGTCCAACTCCATTGAAACTAATTAATTCACTTTTTCAATAACTACCAATCCTGTTGGCTATATCAGGCAGACCTACTTTGTCTTTAATTAAGGTTTCGTACTTGAAGAATTAAGAAAGACCTCATCAAAGAGAAAAATTACACCGTGTAATTCATTCACAGTCCATTCAAATTGAACTAGGAAGCAACTTGGGTTTCCAGGGTCACAGCGTTACAAGGTCTCAATTTGTAAATTAAGAAACCTATCTTGTTTCTTTAAGATTTGAGATGATCCCTTGCTCCCATCTGCTACATCATTGCTCAGACATGTCTGAGATGGTTTACCCATCGGTACCGCTTTACTCATCAATGACACATCTTTCAATAAACCTTGTACATCTAGTAGTCATCGCTGTCTTTAATTAAATCAGATTTTTTTTCTTCTTCTTCAAAGCCATGGCGTGCGAAGGTAGTCGTGCTGACGATGACTGCCTTGGGAGAGGGAATTGATTGGACCAATCGGATGACCTGGCTAACTGATATGCAAATGAGGAGGTCATGATCATTTCGGTTGAGTAGATCTCATTTGAGATGCATCGTGAGGGATGCATAGCGTAGATAAAAACCACAGTAAATTTAAACAGATGTATTATTGACGCTAAATAGTTTATGTGGTATCATTTTGAAAGTATGATTAAAAATACAACTGTCCTTTTAAGCTCTTCAGTGGCTTCGAGAAATAATTTCAGCCAAGTATTTTATTGACACTAAATATATGTAATACCAATGTGAAAAAAATAAAATCATCCTTTTAAAGCTCAGGTGGCTTCAAACAAATATTTCACCCCCAAAACGACAAACTATGTTCGAACTCTCCAAATCATCCACATCAAGCACATTTCTGATCCTTAAGTCACACCAACGACAATCGTACCCCAATGACACGTAAACCCTCCACCCCTTCCATCTAATGTTGAATGTTATTCTTAGCATCAGTCTTGTTTGTTCATGATGCTACCCCCACTTCACCATGTGGCCTATTCAAGCTTAAATACACCCCAAATCCCTCTAGAATCAATACCTGGATTTGACCTACTCAATGTACATCCATCTCAAGGAGGCGCCATGGGTTAATCCCCTCCACCCCCTAATCCTTCCTCCTGGATAAAATCAATGGTAACTCTCAGTGTCCATTCTTTGTAAAATCAAAACAACTCATTGGCTCCTGTTCTCCTCCCACTGGTAGGACCTTTATGAGATGGTTCAGAGAAAAAGGAGACACAGATCTATGGTTGAATCAACCCTAACAGAGCCAAGAACACCTCTTCATCTATTCCCTCCCTAATCCACACCCAACACTGTATGTTTTAAGTAGGATTTGAAACTTTGCATGGTGGAAGTAAGATATAGAAAAGTTTGCGGTAACACCATGTAATAACAATCTCTAAATGAGTTGGGGTGGTTCTGAAAAGAACCGTTGGATTCATTGTTATTACATGGTGTTACCGCAAACTTTTTTATAACTGTATGTTTTGTAGCTCCTCCCGACAATCAAATTGGCAATTAAACCAGCAAATAAATTGGCCTCACTATGCATTCAGCACTGGGACAAAGATGCCCCCCCCCTACAGTTAAGTTAGAGTCAAAATCAATGCAATGGACCAAGACAGGATTAACTTCACAGTGGATGAAATCAAATACTCAGGGAAGAAAACATTCTCCAACAGCTTCACAAAACACAATAGAAATGTTCAGCCTGCACCAGATTCAATCACAAGGCCTGATTAAATACAGTCTTGAAAGGGCAAGACAATTTAGTTTCTTGGTAAAGGGCACTTGGGGAATAGATCTCTAGCATTACAAAGGGCACCAAGGCAATGACCAGAGACACGAAGGTAATTGCCTCCATGATGTATTTATAGGATTTCAATTGCCAATAGTATCTCTGTAGGCCTACATTCCCAAATCTTTCTAATTGCCAAAGTCAAGGATTAAAAAAAGGACATGGAGAGTCAAAACAACAAGTGTTTATGCCCAATCTTACCCAAGTCCCATCAACTTGGTGTTTAGTGACATGAGAAGAGCAAGAGAAGATTTGGGCTAGTGTTAGCACAGTATTCTACCAATGGTTTTCTATTTCATTACTTTAACTTCTTGGATGGAAATGCATACTGCCTACTGAATGAATCCCAGGCGTTGAGCTAACCCACATAGCACCCACAGCAATTGTTACGGTGCCCTTTTGCCGTGGTGCCCTCTCCAAAGTTTTAAAGCAAACTTACATTTCCCCCATACTATAAGTGCCCTTACCAGAGGAAAATTGTTGTGCCATTTCAATCAAGAGCAAAGTCCAAGGCCATGAGTCTACATAAAGGACACAATGATTAGGCTCATCTGAAATTGTGTGATTGAGCAATAATCATATGGAAACTGATAATAAGTCATTTGAACTTTGTTTTCTCTGAAATGAGAAGTGGGTCAGAACAACTTCCTGGTGATAAGGTTTTTTTTTTACAACACATTGTGTAAAGAAATTACTAGCCGTAACAACAGAAAGGTACACTGCCATTGAAGGCTTCGGTTCATTGATGTTTCAGTACATTGAGGTGTTGGTTCTATAGAAAATACTTTCAATTTAAACATTCGAAAGAATTATTCAAAAAAATTCCTCAATGAAAAAAAATATATCACCCCTCCTTGCGATTAAAATATTGCCAAGCCCATAATTATTGTGGACCTTCAAGATTAAAAAGCATTAATATTGCATTAAGATATCAAATCGTGTGCTCAAAAATTAATTAAAATCATATTAAAAACCATACACCATTTTTTTCTAGGATGTTTTTTTCAAATCAATGTGCAGTGAAAAGTGACAAAAGAGTTGCTACAGACAACACCAAGGAAGAAATGGAAAGACATTCGCTTCCTAAAAATATTGTTTCCTTCTATTCAATTCAATCGAAGATAATTCAGGAAGTCCGATTTAAACAGGATTCTATAACTGAAAACCCTTTAGGCCACAATAGTTTATTATTAAGCTCACTGATGTATGCAAATCAACCTGGATCAATTCTAAAGGTTCTTCTTTTATAGAAAGCAAGCAGGCTTAAAATCCTGTCAGGTATGCCTTGGCTGGAGTGGTTTACTCTGAGGATTAGCAAACATCTAAGCCACTTGAGTTGCTATTCTAATAAGCGCAGTTATGTTTGAATTTATATTTATAGCAATGGGGTATGAACTCAATCATGGTATGTAAACTGTACACATCCAGCATTATAAGTAAAGCTGGTATTAATGCCTGCTAGGAGTGCTAGTGTCAAGTGGCTGTCCTGCTGCAGACAAATGACATGGGCAGGATTTGCATATTGCATGCAGGCTGTGTTGTGCACACTAAAGCATTCATTAGTAGAACGTACATGAACAGGGTATCTTCCATCAATTTTATGAAATAGGATGGATAGAGTAGGTTATGATGTCCAAAATTAGATTTAATGACTGTTTGGTATAGAATAAAATTGTCATGGATTAATCATATTAATTTAAATTATTTTCAAATTGTTGTAAAAATTGTTTTTCCTCCATGCTATAACATGTCATGAATTACACACTTAAATGCACAATAATTAAAAAAACATAACAACTTGGAGAAAAAAGGAAAACACAGAAAAGAAGTAATGTAGATTTGGAGGAGGTTAGACTAGGAATGAAAACTGAGAAAATGCAGTCTGCCAATAAAAAAATTCTTGAAAGTTCAGAACAAGGAAGGTAGGCCCAATGGGTTAAGTTCAGACTACTAAGAAAAAGTAAACACCAACCTAAGCTGTAGGTTCCGTGTGAACTAGGAATGGTAGTAGAAACCCTTATCGTGGGTTAACCCTTGTGTTTCCATGTGCTTCTGGTTCACATAGCAACTACCCTTATTTAGGTTTGTTCGGTAATGCAAGCTACAATGATTTAGTTGACTTTTGATTTCTGAATGACGCATCCTTTGTTTCATTATAATAGTTTTTAAATAATTTTATTAAATACTAACCTGTGTGTGTTCTCTGATGGGCTTTCAAGTGTGAACTTTTTGTATACACTTTCCTACAACCAGTGAATTGACACTTATGGATTCGACGTTTGCTGTCGGGTGACTCCGCTCGTTTACCTATGGACCGGGCCGGGTTCACACTCCGAACCCGCACAGTTGTCCTGTCCACAATAGTACCGTTACTATGCACCATGCTGACGGCAACCAACTGGTTCATAGGTACAGTCACTGGCATCATTCGTGCAATCTCCGGGGAAGAGGGCGGTGTTAACGTAACGGTACTGACTTTTGCTTTAAATTCGGCCCTGAACGGATCACAAGTTACTGTCGAGGTCGGTGACGGTGAAAGTTCACCAGAGCTGTCCCATGATGCACCACTGGAGCTAGATAGACTCATCGTGTCTATGTCGAAGCGACTATCGTTGCTCTCACTGTCCGATAGACTTAGTAGTGTCTCTACCTCCTTTTCTCGGATGACCTGTTGACACGAGAGGATGAATTTGTTCCAAGGATTCTCGGGTTCTTTGATCTTCTTGTCTTGTGTTTGGCAAGGCTCGGCTTTTAGGTACCGTTCCATCTCCAGACAGTTCTGAAAGTGAAAGTTCACAGAGGAAAATAAGTCAAAGGAATTCAATTTGTTTAAACAGTTTTTGGTTACATGGTTAAGGCACAGAGTACATCAGATTCGTATTCTGGCAGCCACGTCATCAAAATGTAGGTTCCCATCCATGCTGTGCCTTTTTATGTCATTAGTATCCTTGTGCGATACACTTCACCATAATTGGCTTCCCTTCACCCAGATGAATTGTTGTGGCGGGATATTATAGGCCTGTGTATGCTTCATTTTTGAAAGGGTCAAGGGCACTGAAACCAGTTGCAACTTGCTGAATGGCACCCTAAGAAGAAAATTGTAAATTGCATTTCAAGGGCACCAACGCAAGGACCATGGGGCACGGAGGCAAGCGCCTTTGTTGCCTCAATGAAGTATCAGACCTGATGTTATTTCTCAAGAAACCCTTTAAGCACTTATATCCAAGAGTTGGGCGATGAAGACACAAAGTAGGAAAAGTTGAAGGAAAGTTTTCTATCCATTTCAAGCGATATGACAGACCTTGACAAACTTAATGAATTATGCATTTTTTTAAGCAGCATGAATAATTCATATTTTTCATCTGAGATTCTGAAATGTACACCCACTCTGCCTGATTGAGGTGGAATTAAAATCGGTGATTATTTTCAACTAAATGGCCTTGACGTCAGCAGATTAAAAAATAAAAGTACACAGTTATATGTATGCCCTTGATGCTTACACAAATCCCAGAACACCAATAACCAATCTACCAACCAATGAACTAACCCACACAAATTCCTGTCTTTATCAGAATTAAAATGGAAAAAAAATTCAGCCTGTGCAACGATGCTTGTCCATTTGTAACAGAGGAAAGAATGACTTTCATATCCACAATACTAGAAACTGGAGTAATCCTGTCCCATATGCCACCCCCTGACCCTGTAGTTACACACCCTTGGGCCTGGGGAAAAGGAAACCATTCAGAAGCTAACAGGTAAATTCCATGAGTGACTATTATACAGTGATCAATTATAAAAGTATAGTCAACTTTGAGAAGTTTGTAGCCCCACATTTTGCAACTTGCCTATGATACAAAGTTTGTTTTTCACTTCCATGCAAGAATGACATTTTTAAATGTCCTGATAGTTCTGTTAAAAATGTACCCCAAGGGAAAAAGTATTCAACTATTTCAGAAGTAGGTTATTTAACTTTAAAAATATGATATTATATTAATATTATTACTTTATTGGAGCCTGGGGAGGATGGAAGCAAGCAGCCACAGGGGAGGTAGAACTGTGTCATCAATACGAAGATTAAATATTGCAAAACTTAAAACCAGGACAAAAAACAACCATGGGTCAACTAAACAACATAAACAAACCTAATGTTACCCCGAAAGAAAAACATCACATACATAAAATACAAGTTAATAAAAAACAAGAATTTAATGAGACCCTTCAATAACATCTGACCTGTTTTCCACATCAAACAGAATTCACCAGGGAGGCCTCAACCAGCAAATTGTTTTATGTACATGATACAGGCCTCGTTAAAAAATATTTATTTTCTTCTGCAACTGATGCATTTTTTTGTTGACATTTTGAGTTAGCCGAGCTTTACCAGGGAAATCAGTCACGAGAATGAATTTTTTTTTACAGTCAATGCATTGAATGAGCCCTGGTACACTATTCTGCTTTTAAAATTTCAAAACAATTTGTCACCAATTTAAGGCCGTATCTGCATTAACGGCCACAGCTTTGGCTACATCTGTTGCTAAGGACGCCCTGTATCAACACATAATGACAAGATGCTCTAGCCATAGAACTTTATCATACTGCCTCCATCTTTGTCATGCACCTTGTATTGAATAACAATTTAATGAATGCTAAATGATCATTTTGCAAATAGGAACCCGACTATTTTATTCTTCCAGCCTCGGTTGGTTGGTAATATTGATATCAATGGGAAAAATTCAAGATGGCTGCACCATGATAAAGGTCTATACCTGAGACTTGAAGCACAAAGTAGTTTGTACTTTTTATAAGTTTGAAGTTTCCAAACGAATCAGAATTATCCAGACCAATAGAGTGATTGTATCCCAACAGCACTCCCAAAAAATAATCAATTCAGTGGATTTAATCATAGAAAAAGGTCCTTTCTCTATGGTTTAATAAGTAAATGCTGTATTCACTGAACTGTGAACCATGATGACATCAAAGGGCATCTTAATCATCAGCCCTGTTGTCCCATGGGTGTCCAAAATGAAGGTGTGTAGGTAGTCAGAGGCTTGTTGAGTTGATTATCAATGGCAGGTCAAGGGCAAATTCAACAAAAAAAAGCCGCAGGAATTTTCACCCGTAAGTGTCATGGTGTGGTTTAATTCTAGGTAAAACTACACAATATTATTGGGGACCTTAACCCCCATCACAGGGCCGGAAGAGAACACTTCCTTTTTAGCAAAGCAGACACCTTAAAGGAGGACATTGACGCACTGGAGATCTTGTCTGCTCAATGGTTTAAACACATGTATAGCCAGCAGTCAATCTCATTAAACTTTGAAAACTTTATAATGAAATTACATACGATTGGTCAGAAGCAAAGTTGTTAATTTAATAAACAAGAAGTTTGATGTTTTAATGGAAACAGTAGGCCCTCTCCGAATCAGATCAAAACAAAACTTCCATAATTCATCCCCGATGCAGTTATTCCCAAGAAAAACACAATACCACAAGTCAAGCATACTTCAAGACCTTTTAGAGGTTAAGCTTCATAAAAATAATAAAAATTTATTGAATCATATTCCAAAAATATTAGCAAAATATTAGCCTACACCAATAAGTGCATAACAACATAATAAAAAGAAAATAATTTTTTAAATGAAATGTTTCCATCATAAACAAAAAAAGGGAACAATTTCAGTAAATTTCCTTTAACTAAACATTATAACAACAACAGTTGTTCTGGCAAGTGTCCAGTCTAGAACACTGCCAAATGTGTCAGTAAGCATTTGTTCTACACATCGCCCTACAAATTGTTCCGCCAGAGTTGCGTGTTAAAAGGTCTTTGCGTGTTAAAAGTTAAGACCGGTGTCTTCTTCATTCTTGAGATTCACTCACTCTAGTATCTTGTTTCCTACACTGAACACATCTGTCTTCTAGTTGTACATCACTTTCAATGTCAAATGACAAGACAAGATATGGTTAGTCACTCTGAGTAATTGGACAGCCTTAAAGGGAGATGCATGCATCACTGCTTCACTGAACAGTACTTTGAGAACGAAAGCCTGACCCGAAAACAAAAAGAGAAAATGACAATGGAAAAAAAACAAAAATTGTTTTGAAACCTGCATTCAATTCCATGTTTGCAGTCAATATTGTCACTGATTGGCTCATCTCTCGTTCAAATTTTTCGGTCTCTCAATATTTCAATACAGACTTGAGTGACCTCTAGGTTGGATAGAAACAGATGACACAGTTTGAAATACTTTCAGTTGGAGATGACTTCAGTCAGCTTCCTGAAGAGAATAAACTACATTTTCTCAACGACATACTGTTTAAAATTGTCCGAAGTAATCATTCTAATTTCATATCCTCTCTCTCTCTCTCTTTAGTTTAAAGGGGACAAGAGACATCGTCCTAGTGACAGGCAGATGACACTATCCATGTTGGGATTTGATTAGCATAGTGTTTGTTCTTCATTGATCTCCAAAGAGAGATGCGCATAACTAGTGACTTATTAACCCAGTGTACACGTACACCCTTTAAATGCTTCTATAGGCCCCCTAGACATCTGTATTTCAACCCATTCAGTTTCCAATCCTCTGAGTCACAAGACTATGTTAGCCACTTTGAATAAATTATGCAAATTAGCCAAATTGACTGCGGCATCTCAATCGCTATCGCAAAAATACTGGTATGTAAACATGCCAGTGGGCTCTACCAATGTAAACATCAGTGTTCATTAGTGTTCACATCTAATTACTTCTTTGGTTTTTAATCTTTTAATGCTCGTTAGTTCTCGCCTATGAGATAATATCCCAAAGTTGCTATTTGTTCAAATAATTTGCAATAATTTGATGTTCAGTTCCTCCATCCTTAATTTTGAGAAAAAAAGATCAATCAGTTGACTGTTTTCATATTCAAGAGTTTAATTGCTAAAAATTGTGTGATAATATTATCGACAAATCTCCTGGTCTGTATTTGACGTTGTGATATCATCTTCTATTCTTGCCATTAAGTTTAATAGTGTCTGATCAATAATTCATCCAGCCGCTTGCTCCTAGTTATCTTTATGGTCAATCGTTGTAGATGTACAACAACTGACCCGTAGCGCTCTCCAGCTACACTTCCTGCATCATAATTCTGCCAATGCCAATGCCAACTATGTACATAGTACTTACTGAGGGGGAAAAAGCTGCAGGGAGACAGGGTATTTTTCACACATTACAGAGGATTTTCTCTAAACTGTGGGGCATTCTGGATCCAATTTTTATATGATTTGCCGAAGCACACTGAATTGAAACAAGGTCTCTGGAATGTTTCCTACTTGATGTTTATCTGGGTTTTAAAATTCCTAACTGTGCTTTCTGTTTTCTCTTGATTTTCTGTTAAAAATTGTATCACTAATATTTGTTTGCAATATCAGGCGAAATGTTCACGTATCGGCACCCAATTTTTGCGTATCGGCCCAATATGCTAGCTTGTGCATGGGTGAAACATTACAAATATTTATATTAAATCAAGATGTACTAATCCATGGGTAAATCACTCTACTCTACCATGGCTACATTGTGAAGGGGGTAACCCTGTTTCAGCCCCAGAAGTAGGCGGCGACCTGCCCAACCTGACAGTTGACCGATTATTCCAAGACGTAAACATGTCTTCAATATACACAAATCAATACACAAAACCTGGCTGAATATTTCAATGATACAAATATATTGTTGACTGCAGTGGAAAGTGGAAGGTCTATATTTATTACCCTTGAGTTGCTTTTAATCATCAACAACTCAATACCAAACCCCTTCATAATGAGAGTGACCTTCTCACAGAAACAATCATCATTCATTAAGATGGTGATTTTTGCTTTCTGAAATTGTCTTGCTGAAGAACTGTTGAGTGCAGACTTGGGATATAGAGTTGCAAATGAGTCAGTCAGTGAGGAAGCAGGAGACTAACAAGAGCCAGGGGCCCAATTCCGTAGAGCTGCTTATTAACCACAACAAAATTATGCTTACCAGAATAAAGCTACCAGCCAATCTGCCATGTCACATGTACAAATTGTGACTGGTATCCTGCTCCTTACTGCTTAGCAAAAGAATGATATCAGCAATATTTTCTGATTAAGCATCTCTATGAAATTGGACCCAGATGCTGTTACAGTCAGTTGTCTTGTTTTGCGTCAAGTACATTTTCACAAGATGACAAATCCTTATCTGTTTGAAATGGGAAATCACTTAGGCCATTAGCCACATGCCACCTGCGACTAATATCAAAATTCTACATTGGGCGCTTATTTGGGGTTTTATAGCTGAAAACCAATGTGGCAATCCAATGTGCGAGATCAAAACGAATCAAGATTTCTTTCACTACCAATGTGGTTTAGTCATAACTGAATAGTTGTTTTCAAAAAATATTACCCAGAGTGCATCCACCACTCTGCCAGCTACTTGTGTAGGTCTATACTGTCAAGTAACAAATTGTTTGTAACACTGTGATGATACTATTGTTGTGGATGACTGCGACATTAAACAAACAACCAAACAAAAACAAATCAAGTGGAGTATGCCCCCCTGTATACACTTTACAGTTTAAAACCTTTGCAAGGGAAAACATTCGTACAGAATTAACATTTCAATTAGTGTATCTCCAGGCACTACAGTTCAGTTGTGTATGCTCCTCACACACTTCCACTATGCAAGACCCTCTCCCAACCAAAATTAAACATTCTTCAGCCTAAAATCCAGTGGCCCTCTTTTCCCTGAAGATTTAAAACTCTTTCAGAAAAGATTTGAAAAGACATTCCACAACATTGTTGAGACTACTGGGGAGAGCTACTTAAAGAAGATCAAAGGCCATTAGTATTAGTCTTCCAGGGAAGGCATTGAGGTGGGAGGGCCTTTCACAGTTAGAGTGTGGGGGAGGACTTCCAGGTATGGGCAACGCTTTATTGACAAGGTTGACGCTTGTTGATGAAGAGAAGATCTTTCTAAGATGGAATGGAAAGCTGGGATTGCTCCTGGACTCAATAAATAAAAGTAACTAATTAACCGGTGCCAGCTGATAACGACTACTCTTGTGTTCCAAATCAAACGCTGAGCTAATTTTTAATCGGGATGGGGGATGGAAGGACGCCATGCATCATTCATTATACCAATGTGGTAGTTTACAATGTTTTTACTATATTTGGAGATTAAACCTTGTCATGTCAGATATACACAACTCAACGATGTATCATAAAATAAATCCAGTTACTCTGTATCCACCTGGTTTCTAGAAGTTAATTTAAATTTTTGGCTTCCATAATCTTTTGAATAAAAAATTACCATGGAAATGCAATATCAAGAAGGTATTAATACGCAAGAGGCAATTTTATCTGATTTACAGATACCATTGGGTTCTGAAAAAATCCATACCCTGCCCATTATATAACAAATACATAAACGTCAATTATGCTTACTTTTTACGGTGACGTTTTAGCCGTGCTGCAGATTTGGGAGTGAAAGTTATTATGTGAATCTAGTCATTAAATTATAATACACAAGTCCCGTCTTGACCCTCCAGAGAAATTACTCAAATTCAAACAAACCTCCAAGACGAGTTTGCTCTCCCATGAAAGTTCCACGCACTTCTAGAAATAAAATTAAGCGACTGCAACCTGATAAATAAATATTACACAGGCGGAACTTATGAAACCTATATAGCCCAGAGTCAGTCAGTTATCTAGATTGTGATCCAATCTGGGAGTAGTACTGCAGGGCCAGCATATGGGATTATCAAAAAGCTACAGTATGTTTTAATCTTGTAACGGGCAGGAAGATAAACCCTCGAGTGTGCATGTTTCAAAGTTAAATTTAATACAGTTGTACTGCTATGACCATGATGGGGTTCCGGAGTTGCACATTACATCTTGATTGAATATAGAGAAGAGAACTGGGAACATTTTTGGAAGTAATGCATGCATTTGACCTCGTCGTCTAATCTGAAAAGCACAAGATGGCTCGAGGAGATCGCTCACTAGACTACACAGGGTATGTTCAATACACAGTTGGGATTTATTCACAAATTGCACATCAATACATTCCCAGTGACTGAGTACCCATAGGAGTTAGCGTTAAAGCCCCTGAGCTGAAACTCGCTAAGCAAATTCATCATAAACTGAACACAAATTTGCAGGGAACCAGTCAGGAAGCAGGCCTGATACTTCACGGAGGCAACGGAGGCGATTGCCTCCGTTGCCCCTTGTCATTGCCTTGGTGCCCTTAAAATGCTCCAGTAGAAATTTACAATTTCCTCATAGGGTGCCCTTTGAAAGGCCTTGGTGCCATTGCCCTTTCAAAAACGAAGCATACAGCCCTGAGGAAGAATCAACATGAGATGGTGTTTTGGCTGGTGGTCCGTTTACAATCAACATATCAGCAACACTTTTCTGCGCTTAGCAAATTGTGTGCTGCAAAGCCTTTGAAATTAATTGGTTACAGTTTGATGGGGGTGGGGGGGGTTAGATCTACCATTTTCCAATGCCTGGCATGATATTAGGGGTGGGGGTACAGGACGACCATGGGGGTGGGAGTTGTGTACAGAGCTCTCACAGATGACTTATATCTAATTTGTACTTTAATCCCTTTTTAAACCCTTCTTAACTTTGCTGTGTTGTGAGAGGGGGTCAACTTTCGGAAGTTATCCCTCCTGTGAAATGTTTACTACCTCACTTTAAATCCCTCCCCAAAATACAAAGAAACTGCACTTTTTATCTTAACAATCAAAACAGCATATTCCAAAAGGATTAAAATTCCTGACAATATTTGCTAGCAGGGTCATTGGTTTACTACACTGCCCTGGGAGGGGACTGTTAAGTATTTGCCCCATGAGCATTTTATTCCACTAGAGCATGCAGTGTGTGAGTGATCATTCAATCAGAGAGAGCTGTAGATAACGCTGAATGGACCAATCATAGAGTAGCTTATGAGTCAGATGCTGAGTGAATGAGTTTACCAATCTTTGATGGTATAAATTATGGGGTTTAAAAGTACCTAATGTACACATAGTCAACAGTTAAGACTTATTTTCATAAAATTGTCATGAAATTTCTCAGACAGAACAACTCCTTTTTAGAAACCTTGTCCCTCTCTGAAAATAAATTTCTAAAAAAATCAACATTTGCACATATTGTCTTCGAAAAATTACAAATGTTTCGATCCACCCCCTTCCCAGTAGTTCAAAACTAACAAATGATACCCCCTGAAAATACTGTATAAATTCCTACCAAGATTACTGAAGATATTCACAGATATCTTTTACCACTATCAGAGGAAGGACTCCACCATAAATGAGGATAAATTACTGTGTCAACAGATCAAGGATAAAACGGAACTAGCAGTTCAAACCAGTAATCAGGATGTGTGATGTAAAAAATACACTAACTCATCATAGCATTGTGAATGGTTGCTGAAATCGACTACTTTGAAGAACCAGAGAAACAGAACACCAGAGCCAAAAATCCGGAAAGCCACTGCCAAGATTAACTCAACTTCAAATCCAAAACATTTCCAGTTTAATACTTTTACAAGTAACGAGAGTTTTTTCTTCAAACAGTTATTAAGAAAAAAAACTCTTGTTGATGAAAATATTTACAAACTTGATAGTTGTGTACATAATTAGAGAGCATGTTAGATCATTTCAATCCAGATTTCCTTCAAGATGTATAAATTGCAATAACTAGGCCTACAGCCTGCTCACAAACTTCCTTTTTTAAATTCATTTAGAGTTTGTTGACAGACAAATTGCACAAACGTGTAAGCCTACCACAGTAATTAGAACATACCCATTCAAGCATCTTTAATTATTTGTAGCAGGTCTACACTGTGTCCACATGCAAAGGCTGACAATATAATTAGTGAAGTGTAAATAATCTACAACAAGGTCGTCCATGAATGAACTAATATTTAATGCAAGATTTCAATGGGAAGCCGACCAAGGTTTTTCAGTTCCCGACTTTTGTGGTTGTGCGTTGACAACCAGTCTTCCTTCCTTCCATTTGATATGCACATGTTCGCTATCTTGATGACCATTCTCTTCCTGCATGGTTTTAAGCCCAACCAACAAGGAAGCATATTTCAGAAATTAGAACGTCGCACAAATATACCAATGTGGTTTTGAGAGTCCGATAATATTCACTTGAACAGAAATAATATTTGTTATCAACATACACACAAATTACTTGAGAGTATTGCTTGTCATTGTGTGACACATAACTGAACCAGTTTGAAGCGACAGGGAAATGAATTGGCCATCTCTGTTTCCCTACTTATCATCATCTCAGAAAGAAAAAAAACCAGTCAGACAAGATGTGAATAACTTAAGACTGCAAAAAGGAATGTAAACTATGCTTCTAGTGTCGATTGTGTGTTGTTTATAAATGCAACAAATACAAATCCAGTGAAACTTGTATTGTTTTTTACAGTAAAAGGTTGTGTGTTTGTTTAAAACGGAGCACTTTGAATTGTTTGAAATCAATTGTGTCCGCAGATGCACTGTCCATGTTGTTCACTAACGCAACAAATAAAATTCACAGGATATTATGCGCATAGAATAAATGCAGGAAATTATCTATGCATAGAAAAATGCTTCTGAAAGACACCTGCCAGCCAATTAGTGTGTTCTTCAAGCACCGCAATTTGATAGTGGTCACACTCAGTGTGTATTCAGTCTTGACAGCTACGTGAAGGGCCTACATCTTATGAAATTTTGAGTACTTCTATAAAATATTGCAAATGCCCATACTGTACTTGTCGCATTCATGTTTTCAAACTTTAGCGTAACAAGGAGCATCACACTCATTTCATATGCCAGGATTCTTGTCAATGCCTAGTACTATTATGGTGAGTTACTCGCTCCCAACTTAGGACCAGCTTGGGCTGGTTTTCACAAAGAGTTACGACCAGTCTTGTCTTGAGTCTTCTAGCAATAGTCCTAAAGCTAGGACTATCTTTGTGAAATCAAAAACCCGGGCACTTTACCTCGTATCCATGCCAACTAGGCTACCTGTACCAAACATTGCTTTCTTCAGTGCCTGGATGCCATCCTTGGGGTCACTGCCCACATCCACTGCTGGGGGTGAAAATGTGGGCGATTGACTTTAAGAATATTTGAAGGGGGTATTCTTTACTGCTTTTCACTCTGAAAACACTACTTGTCATCAGACCTCAGAGTAGTGGACAGCATCATGAAAGGAAGTTTGGTTAGCCAGCTATGCAATGGGGGTAGATCATTGATCTTTTGGATCAATCTCAGCATCCTTATGGTTAGCTTGAGCTCACCCCAGGGCTGTGTATCTGAGCTTCTTTTGTACCACACAAAGAACGAATTCCTTTCTCTTTTGTTGAGGGGAGCTCTTTTTTTAGGAAGACCTGTTATTGTCTCTTCTTTTAGAGCTTTGAAGGTAAATCCGCCGCTTCATTGGCAGAACTTCTTCACATCCTAATGGGAATTACTATTCTTAGCCCTTTGAATTTCGTTTCATGAACAAGAGTTGATTTCTTAACAAATGAAGAGCCTGCAATAATTGCTTATTGTTGTACCCTTACATAACCCCCCACCCCCCCCTATCCAGTCCAGCCTCTGCTATTCCCCATTTGATCACTTTCTCAAAATAACTTCATAATTTATCTCTGTGCTTTAAATGCACTGGACAGTATTGGCAAATACTCAAAATATTTGTTAGCACAAAAGCTTACTTGTTAACGCGCAATAACAAGCTGTTGATAGTATAAAACATTGTGAGAAACTGCTCCCTCTGAAGTAACAAAGTTTT
Organism: Asterias rubens; assembly: GCF_902459465.1. Classification (NCBI taxonomy): domain Eukaryota; kingdom Metazoa; phylum Echinodermata; class Asteroidea; order Forcipulatida; family Asteriidae; genus Asterias; species Asterias rubens. Next base: position 3,231,845 of record NC_047067.1, read on the forward strand.
TGAAAAAGAGGTAACGTCTCACTCAAATAATAAAAGACTTTCAGCTGAAGCCTTTTTATTAATGCATGCATCTTAAAGCGCTCAAAGTTGGCAAAAAGGGTGTTTTTCTTTTAATAATAATATTCTCTACCAAGTGTAATGACCAGTTGAGCCCAAGTTTTCACAGGTTTATTATTGTATGCATGTTAGGATACACGAAGTGAGAATACTGGTCTTTGACAATAACCAAACGTGTACAGTGCCAATAAGCCTCCCCCAACTCTATTTCTACCGCCAAGCCCTAACTCTCACACACAAACTGCATCCCATTTTAATGATTGCATCCCATTTTAATTTTGCAGGTAAACATTTGTCCGCTCTACCATTTGATCAAATCACAGGGCAAAGTAGACCTGCTTGGGTTTTTACCTCAGACCCACCATCAAAAACTCCGCCTACATGTACTTCATTTTGTTTGTACCTTGACACAAATACCAGCGCACCAACCAATCAAAGAACAGTTCTACCATCCAGCCCTTGACAGCTCTCTCCTGGGTACAGTATGAATGGGACAAAATCTCCAAAGAATGTTTTTCTGGTCCCCATTGACAGAGGGGCTCCTATTGTGTTACTAAATAGGAATAATTGTTGGGGTTGAATTGGCCCATGAGTCACTTCATAGTGCAGGGGTGTATGTGAAGGAATTTGACCAAGGAAAAAAGTTTGGTGGTCGCTATTCACACACACATGAGTGGTTCACTAAAATTATTCCCAAGCTATGTCCGCCTACAAGCATTTGTGACGTCAATCAGCATAAAAGCATTTATGAAAAGACAAATATAACTTTCATTTACTATATTTTGTCATTGTAATATGTATTGTTTACAAAAACATTGAGAAGTAACCAATCTGAAGTATCAATATTGAGGGTTTGTGGTTGTCCCCTTCACTGGGTCTTGTTGGTGGTATTATGCATCATGGGTTTCGTGGAATCTTTAATTGGTAATTTAACAGATAATTTACATATTTGAAGAAGAAAAAAAGCCATATTAAAAATCTCACATTTAAAATGAAAGTTTAGATGTTTTGTATTTAGATTTAGATAAACTACTATTTTTTTGCGAGGCCTAATCCTACATCATGATGTTGTTGTTATGAATTGTAATATTTGTATCAATAAAGACCTTCCCTAGTTTGACAAATCTAAAGACCTGTTGTTAGTGACAGTAGTTGGGACTACATGTAGGCTATATGGTACATGAATACTTGTAAGCCCTACATCACCATGAAGAACATAGATATATCGTACCAGCATCAGGCCAAACACGTCATTCTTGGAAAAAGCAAGAAAATTGTCCCTGTAGGCCTATGCATTAAAAGGCAGTGGACACTATTGGTAATTACTAAAAATAATTATTAGCATAAAACCTCACTTGGTATACGAGTAATGGGGAGAGGTTGATAGTATAAAACATTGCGAGAAACGGCTCCCTCTGAAGTGACGTAGTTTTCGAGAAAGAAGTAATTTTCCACGAATATGATTACGAGACCTCAGATTTAGAATTTGAGACTCAAAATCATCTTTCAGAGTTATCTGGCAACTTCGACGACCAATTGAGCTCAAATTTTCACAGGTTTGTTATTTTATGCATGTTGAGATACACCGAGTGAGAAGACTGGTCTTTGACAATTACCAATAGTGTCCACTGCCTTTATAAGAGATCTTAAAATTTGTGCTAGAACATTTCAAGGGGCATGACAAGGGGCAACTGCCTCCCTTACCTTAATTAAGCATCAAGCCTGCAGGTAAATAAAAAATAGTAATACTTTAATCAGCAAGACAGAAACGGCATTGCCTGATCATCAAGTTGAAGCTAATATTGGCACAGCGGCAGGATAGGCCTAGCCTACATGCTGTATATAGTGCTGATGTTGTAGCCAGAATTGTCTAAAATAAAACACTCTTCATGAAATATAATCTTCACAAGATTTATGTAATTGCCTCCAACTCCAATTTAAAACACGTAAAAGACACATTTGTCTTTCACTCCCACTGTGTTACTAAAATCTCAAATCGAAATCCTGAGGAGTTTTCTGAGAGCAAAAGCAATCCCAGACAAGGTCAGAACTAGGCAGCGTTTTGGGAATCGTAACATTCCATGGGCTTTGAGAATCTAACTGTGTTTTTCTGTATGCCTGGACTATAAAGCAAGCATACATATTAATACTACTGTCAGACAATTTGCCATGACCAATGCATACTATACACACATTTCTCCAGTCTGTCAACACACCAACGCATTAATAATCTGCCAGGGAAGATCTACAAATGCTAATCAGGTCTGACCCCGTTGCTATAGATACTGCGGGTCAAATATTTGCCTATTTATTGCAGGCCCTTATAAGGGCACAAATCTTTCACGTGGGATGTGAATTGCCAGGGCTTCACGGCTGGTTGATCGTGATTGGTCGGCCAGCTACTACGCTCTCCAGTGTGGCAGCGCTCAGTCAATGTAGTCTGGGACCTTGTGTGTAAATTCCCAGGGCAGGTTGTATTAGTTTAAGAATAACAAGTGGACATGTGACTATGGCTTGCCATGGAAAGGTAGAAGAAAAAAAATTACAAACAGGTTTAAAGCCCACGCATGCACATGTCATAAAGTAAATAGTATGGAGAAGCTTGGTAAATGATTGCAACTGTACATGGTTTGGACTTTTGTCAATAACAAATTTAATAGAGGACCGGGATGAACAAGTATGCATACGTTTGTGCAAACCATCACGTTAAACCAGTTTTAATGATAATTTCATAAAACTCAACATTCTTTTCTTTCCAAAACAAAAATCCTCTCCCACACTGAAAAGATATTATTTTCCAATGAAAAAAAAAAAATCTCTCCCACACTGAACATCCCCATGCAGCTTAGCCACTTTTTGCTCTCTTTTTTTTTACGGAAACCATTTATTTGATAATAAATTAATTCAGTTTCCTCCTCCTCCCTTGACCCTAATTAAATTTTGCTTGATTTTTGAACTCACAACAGAACATTTCACCAACAGTGTTGATTTAAAATGAAAATTGGAAGCCCAGTAGGTGACAGGAAAACCGAAAGCGTTACATAAACTAACTGGGGGTAGAGTTTCAGTGACCTCAGCACAGAATGGTGATGGATGAACTGCAACTGCATCACCACCTAGGTGTTTTTTTTTTGCCTGAAGGCTAGGTTTTGGAAAGGGTAAGGGCACCAAGGCAATTTCTCCTTGGTAAAGGGCACCCTATGAGGAAATTGTAAAATTCTTCTAGAGCATTGCAAGGGCACCAAGCCAATGACCAGGGTTCAATTTCATAGCGCAAATTTGCGTGCTTACTGTAGCAGAAAAATTTGCTTAAGCCTTAGCGTATTTCACAGGTTAGCAGAAAAATTGGGTGGCCATATTGTGTGTTTACCGTCGATTTGCATTGTGACGTCATTTATTTGTGTGCGGTAGGCACCGGAAGGTTAGCATGCCTTTTCGTGTGCTTACGGTTAGCAGCGCTATGAAATAGAAATTGCACAGTAAGCACAAAATCGGCCGCTAAGCAGCGCTATGAAATTGGGCCTTTGGGACTTTAAGTCAGGCGGCAGGCCTCTGTGTTACAATCCTTATTTTATAATGGTACTGGTAGAATCAAAGTAGATTCAGGACAAACCTGAAAGTGTGAAGTTGGTTCTTGTAAGAACTGTTCAACTTTTCAAATGAGACGGGCTAGGCAGATGTCAACAATTCTTCAGCTGTCAATTTAAAACCCTTCAATTTGAATTGGAAATCATTAGAAAATGTCAAACTTCCCATATGGTCAGAGTAGTATCCTGCCTGTCAGTGTCAGTAAGGCCCTAGACTGTACAAGGTCACTCATTTTGTGAACAAAGGTTGCATGGTCTACTGTTTATACTGTGAACAAGATTGAAGACTACATGTACATTGCCTACATTGTTGGCTGTACCATGGAGAAATTTGTACCAAGCATCTCCAGATTAATATCCCAGCAGTAATTACATCATTCCAAATGGTATTGAAAATAAACAATGAATGTTTTAGTGTTGTACATATGGGATGCATCACATCAATATAAAAACATCTTAGGGTGGCCCTACAGCTTTGACTAGTGTTGAGGGATTCAGATAAAATTTCCACTTGACTAAGCTCTTCCACTGGGATAACTTGTTCTTGCGTGCTTCCAAGAAAAAAAAATCACTTTCTGTTTCATGCAAGGCACAAAGTATTCTGTACAAGTTCGCGTCCCTGCGTGTGGAAAAATACAATAAATTTTGTGTTCTTCACAATAACTTGTTTTTAAGTTTCTAGTTGTAGGGCCTAGTTGTGCTCCATTGAGCACGTTCAAAACTGTACAATCCAAAATCTGATTTAGGATCTATCTAGAATTGCACATGAAAAAAAGTATACCGATCCACTGCATTAGTTCAATGCCAGATACTTTCTATGGGGACCTAGTCTTATTTCACTTTTGTTTGGCTCTTGTTTTTTTTCTTGTTTTTTTCTGCCTGGAACGTGTCTGTGTTCTCGCACAATATGTCAAACCGACTAAACCCAAATTATGCACAAAAAATTGTGAAGGTTATAAATGTTGTATGGTTTTATCATGGAGGTCCTCCATGGTTTTATCAAGTCAAAGCCAAGCTGACAGGAAGGATGTAACCCACACGACCTTGATGCTTCTGTGCAAGGATGTAACTGCAAGGCTTGTCATTTTCATCTATCACTAAATACCATTTCAGCTTTTCACACTCTGGTCAGATCCTGCATTATCTATTGTAGCAGTTATGACCCAGTGACAATTCCATAAAAAACGGATGTTCAACACACTGGAACCATGCAAGGTCAACACGACTTGTCATGGTCACTTTATGAACATACCAACCTTCAGTTTATTTTATGAATTCCATAATTGCCATTCTATAGAGATTTTCAAGAGTATAAACTAGCTAGACAAAATAATCTCACACAAAAAAATTGTTTACAACAAGAGAAAAAAAAACTAAACTAAGTAAGAGCAAACATGCAAGCTCTCTAGGTTCGACCATGGATGCTGTATCAACACTCATCATCAGGTTAATAAGCAAACTGGGTATGAATGGCCAGTGGTTGGTCGCTATAGCAATTCATGACTTCAATGATGATTTATACAACAGGATCCAAGGGTCACTTTTGGTATAAAGAAGAAAAAGAAAAAAAAGAGAAAAAAGACTGTTCTACTACTTCCTAAATAATAACAAACACTCTTAGAAAGCATTAAATGTGTGTAGGTTTCAACTGTAGTAGTGCAAGTAGTTGGCAGTCTCGAAACCCTAAAACAGTATGTTAAAAAAATGTTGTATGGTGCTTTCTGTAAAATTCAATAAATCCGATTCAAGAGTCAATCTGTGCAAAATGTCTGTGTTGGTCATAACAAGACATTCCTGCTTCTGCCTAGATTAGACACATTCAGAGCTTAAAGACTCTATAATCCGGCATCAATTTAGACTCTAATCCTTAATTAATTTCATTGATTGAAATATCTGAGTGTTCTTAAATCCACGTCATAACGGAAACCTAGGCGAGAAGTTTGTCAAGCTTGGAAACCAATTAAAGCTGAAAATGGTAGGGTACATTGCGATCATCAATACACCCAACAGGCATACAATGTTGCTATGCTCTGAGAAATCCCAATGCAGTAGGGCCTATGCCTTTTGTTTGCTCAGGAAGATTTCACAGTGTATCATGGGGGAAAAGATCGCAAGTTTCTGGTCATCGAGCCGTGTCCAACGCGGGTTGACCCAGTTGTTAACGTTTGCGATTTTCTTGGTTTGCATGCAGATAAAGCAGTAAGGTCAAGCTACATTTAGCGCATTAAGATAACTGTCTGAGGCTGCTACATGTTTTGTAACACATTAATGTCAGCCATAATATCATGTTTTATTTAGTTGGCTGCTTTTGAGTACAATTGCCCTCTCCTGTGTAATTGGCGACGCACTTGTTGCGAAGCCCAAATTGACAACAACATCCTCAGATGGTATCGAAATAGAGGAGACAAATATGAGGACCTCGGTGACATCAAAACAAACCATGTGTGTTCAGTATGGCAGAGGGGAGGGGGGGCGCCATTTCATATTTCGTACAGGTTGGAACATAACAGTCCACTAGCCAAAACAAACAAGATTGTGAAGGACTATCACTAGTATTAATAAAATGTCTACTAGCAAGTGACGCTCATTAGCATATCAATTGTTATGGTTTGTTTATTTCCTCAAAAAGGACTTTGATCTGCAGAATATAACTACACCCTACCACATGTGTACATGGTGGCTCAGTTTTTTTTCTTTCTTTAGTTAGACCCAAGACGAAATCAAGCCGGAACAGCAACTGACCATAAGAGCAAAATGCACTGACCATGCGCAGTGACTGTTCGGGGTCTTACAAATCTTAAAGTGACAAATGAACTTATTCCATATCAATATTTGGCATTGTCATGAATGTTTATGAGATGGCAATCAAGATAATTTACAGTATCCAGTTCATTTTTGCAAAAAAAAGACCAAAGCGCAACAAATATTAGAATTATGTAAGAAAATATATTGAAATGTAGTCATGTTTTAATTTACTAAAAAAAAAGAAGGATAGTATTCTTTTTGAAGATGAAAATAAAAACACACAATGTCGGCTTCAAAATGTCAAGTTGTTTCCTCTTGCCGCAAGGATTTTAATGAAAACAACCCAATGCCCAATGGGACCCAATGTACTTTAAGTTGGCAACTCATGTAGCCTATGGTCAAAGAGGGTACTATTTCCAACTTATCCTACAAATGTATTTATTATTCAAGACAGAAACTGATGCAAACAAATTATTTGAAAATACTGTTTTAAACTAAGTTTCGTATTCAAGATAATAAATCGTCACAATGTAATTGTAAGCATTCGATATCATGATTGTACGTGATTTACAAATGAGTACTATTTATTTATTTTAACTTTTAATAATGTTCAACTTCATCATGAATGTCATGATCATGTTTCATAAAAAAAATCAACATTTTTAATTGTATAATAATAATTGTTTAGCTTGACCAAGCAAGGGTAATAATAATTTACAGAGACCAAAATAGATTGGAATGGAGAGTGCACATTGTGACAGTACAATGTTTGTGTACATAATCTCATGTACAATACACAACATTGTAATGTAGGCCACCAATGCACATGATGCATGTTCAATGCAATGCAAGCAACATTTCCGGTATTGATACGATCACATGACACTGGTACTGTCATTACACCGTGTACTGTATGTACAATATTGTTTTAATCGCCATTATTCTTCCAGTTGTTACTGCTAGATTATGAATGCACTAAAAGGTGTTAATCTCACATATTACTCATCTATCCTCACCAGTGTTTTTTTTTTAATCTGTCTCTTTTCTTTTTGAAGGGGGAGGGGGTGAGCTTACCTGATGCCAATGTTCCTCTAGCGATGGCAATGCTGAATAGCATCCCGTCTCGTGCAATACCTTCAACTCCTGGAAAATGTCTCCGCTCGGGAAAACGTCCATGATTTTCCTGGTCTGGAAATCAAGGTCCAACAGAGAAAGTGACAAGTGGAGACATTCACGAGAAGTCGCAGTTTGTGTGGTACAAGCAGCACGGCTAGATGATCGGCTTGGGTTGTTTTTTGGAGGTCCACAAAAATCACCGAAACCTGTCCTGCCCCCTTTTCGAAATCGTCAACCAGCTAAGCGTCCATACAAAACAGCACACACACGCCGCTACCAAAACACACGAGAACCGAGCGAGAGAGATGCAAGGGAGATATTTGGCTGTCACCCTCTCAGTGATAAATTATGCATATTCATGTATGATAATGAGACCGCTGTAGGGATATCCAATCAGCATGCACTGAAGGTCACCGCAAGTGCCGCCAAGCGTGACCACCAATCATCACACTTGATACATAAACACAGGGACTCAGTATGTGACATGGGCAGTGATTGGTTGTGTGCTCCAGGGAGAAATTCCTTTTACGGTATAATGATATGTAAGTTATTTATGGATCAGTATAAAAGCTAAGTGGTGACTGGGCCGTAGTGGCGTTCATTCAATGACAAGCCGCCGCAGTGAGAACATGGTGTAATGTTTCCTCCTAAAACAGGATCCCTGTTATGTTTCTTTTAAAAACAGTTCTGCAGCCAGAAAATTGCAAATTTGGCTCAAAAAGGGTTAGATAGATAGATAGATAGATAGATAGATAATTTATTTCTTTTTGCATTCGTGGCCAACGGCCAAAATTACAGTAAAAATTACAATACTTACAAAAAAGTTCGAGATTTCGAGACAGCGGGGGGAGAACATTAGAGTAAAATTAACTAACGTGTGAGATAGATCAATTTACCTTTGTTTCATTAAAAAAAGATTGTTGGAATAAATGGGGGGGGGGGTCCAAAATGAGAGCAAGACATCCTGCTTGTTCGCACACTATCTATTAACCATAGAGGAAGTTTATAGAAAAAGACTTTCCGCTTCCTCCATGATATCTACTAACCATGGTATTTGGTTGTATCTGTTACAATAGCCTATATTCTGTTATGCGGACTCCAACGGTAATGTAAAGCTACAAAATCTGTTTCCCCGTTTTTACCCCCTATTTGTTTATTTACTTGTTTGTGTTTTATGTGTTTAATTACTTATTTATTATTTATTATATAAACTCTATATTTTTTTCCTTCCCTATCTTCTAGTTTCTTGTTCTTTCCGATGTTGGTCTCTTTAGCTTGTATTAAACAAAATATTGTGTTTTTTGCATTATAATTATAATTTGTTAAGCTTTAGGCCCCTATACACAAAAGTAAAGGATAAAGGAGTCCGGGAAGTGATTATGTTTCTCTTTTCTAGTTTCATTACCAAATAAGGCCTACGTTTTTCAGTTCGAAAATAACTTTTGAAACTAACTTTGCCGAGTAACTATCTTTCTCATAAAACCATTTATAGCAAAACATTGTTAAAACATTGCAATAAAAGTCGCATTTCAGTTAATGTGTGTTCCCAGAAATAAAAACCGAACATTAACAAAATACAAGACAACATGTCTGGAAAAATAGTATGTGACTTTGAGCTAACGGTGGGTAATTTGAACATAAACTTTTACATCCTTAACATTAGTCTCTAAAATTCAGATGCTCCACAAATTATTTATCACCAGCAGCAAAAACACACGTGTGTTCTTTGTTTACCTGTAAAACCCTACACCGTGCACAACACCCTGTGACTCATAAATAAATAACACAACACTTACCCTCTGACGGTGTCTGTCACCATATTTTGTCACCATGTTCCCTCCATCTCCACCCCCATCAAACCTTATCTCTCGAGACACTTTTGACGATAAAATGGCCCACTTGTTTCCAGTATTCTACGCAAAAGCTTGCGTTTTAGGTGTGGTACAGAAAACAAACTTAGCAAGGCTGTCGTCATCACTCCCCTCATGCATATTCATAAACTTTCACTGCACAATGTATAAAGTAGTACGGGCGTGTGGTAGCTTGCCCAAATTTTAACAAGTTATAAAGGATTGTTACTCTCTTAAGTATTTGTAAAAAGGTTAATACCCAAGATCAAGAAAAATACCTTGGGTAAAGCTTGGAAACATCACGTTTTATTATTAACTTTTTGTAGGTATATAAACAAGTTTATCGTCAGTGGGTTTTGGGTTATTTTGTTAATCTATTTATTTATTTTCTTTCAAGAATTTAGTTTTGTATGCATTATTTCATAGCATGCATAATCCCGATCTAACTTTAGAAGACTTTTGATAGTGGCCAAAAGATTCCATTGGAACTCTTCCTCGAAGTGTTATATTATAATAATAATAATAATAGCAATAATAATAAACATCAATGTATTTTTAGCCTATAAATTATACAATTTTTTATTCAGCGCACGATTTTTACTCTCAACAATAAGATACCATGAACGGAAAGTGATCATAATTATTATAAGATTGAATTCATGGAAAGTTTGGAATCGTTTAGGTTCTACAGATTCCAGAACACATTAATTAAAACTTTAAAAAGTAAGTTCGTCCTTGTAGGCATAATCATTCTTGACAGCGCCCTCTATTCATGAGAGAGGGCGCTATTTTATTCGAACAGCTTGTCGCGGCCACAGACATTGTACCGATAATAGTGGCAGGAGATTCTGTTCCCCGGAGAACCTGTCCCCCAATAATTGTCATTACTGTGTAAAATATTTTCTCTGATATCGCCCTCTGTTGAATCCTCTTTCTCCAGCCCATGTTAAATTCCCAAGGGGGGGGGGGGGGGGGGACCAAGTCTCCGGCGAACAGAATTCCCTGGGACACCTACATACAACCCAACCGCACGAAAAAAATAATACAATTCTGCCAGTGACATCCAAAAGAAAATTTTGCGGAAATATTATAATACTGTTTATATTTCTTCTTGAAGTATACTGTATAAGTTTTTGGATAATCATTATTTTAATAAAGGTGAATTTTCCCATTTTGAGAACATTATTCCCTGAAACAAGTGAGTCTTTTTACATAAATAATGGCTTATACATTTATTATTGACCGTTTGTTTTCACAACACCCAAAAATAATTATAATACATGACCTCGAAATTTAAAGGCATGCGTGGACACTATTGGTAATTACTCAACATAATTATTATCATAAAACCTTACTTGATTACAAGTAATGGGGAGAGGTTGATATTATACAACATTGTGAGAAACAGCTCCCTTTGAAGTGACGTAGTTTTCGAGAGAGAAGTAATTTTCCACGAATTTGATTTTGAGACCTCAGATTAAAAATGTTGCGGTCTCGAAATCAAGCATCTGAAAGCACACAACTTCGTGTGACAGGGGTGTTTTTGTCTTTCATTATTATCTCGCAACTTCGAAGACCGATTGAGCTCAAATTTTCAAAGCTTTGTCATGCATATTTTGAGATACGCCAACTGTGAGGAGTACTCTTTGATAATTACCAATAGTGTCTAGTGTCTTTAAGTGTTGAGAAATCGTTTATAAGTGTTATTTTTTAGCAAATCCCCTTAGTTTTTCATATCAAAAACGTATTTTCTTCACAATAGAAGGTTTAGTTTGAGCAGTGAAAAGCCCGTGCTTTATCAATCAGCTGATCCTAAAAATAATTATGCTCCTATACGGAGCGAAATCCTCGTCAGGTCATGATCCTGAGGAAACACTTAATGCATGCGGTTTTGAAAGTTTGAAAACATCTGTGGAGTACCCTCTCTACGCCAAAAAGAGAAATCAAATTTCGAATTTTAAACATAGCAAGACCGTGTCCAAGTCCAACTTCAGTCATTTCCCTATGACTAGTTCAACCGCAGTGCGAGAAGGAGACATAGTGCATGCAAAAGTTTGAATCATCAGTCATATTGAAATTCTCCCGCCAGAGTTCGAAGTTGGCATTTTGCTCATAATGTCATTCAGTAGGGTGTCATGGGCTAAGGTTAAAAGAAAGTTGTCCATTGCCCATTGGCTCATCCTTTGTGCGATGCGCGTTCACAGCTGGGCGTTTCCATGTTTCGACATCAATGCATATGACCCATCCCGAAGAACCCTGCCAATCTCATAGATGGAGAATTGTTTATATATTGTAAATCCGCATTGGGATTTGACGTCCTGTATGCCTACAAGCAACACTTGCATTATGGTGTAAAAATACGCACACAAAAACATACGCCAACAAGCAAAAGTTTCAGGTCCAAGCAAGGACGCCCCCAATTGGTCAACGTTAGTGACGTCATAACGTCTTCAACATGGCGGCTGCCTTTGCCCAATTTCCTGCAGCTTTGTTCATATCTTCGGTCGCTTGTTCTGCTTCACGTAACTTTTCTCCTCTCAGATGGGCTGCCTATAAGATTATTAAAATATCACATTAACAAATAAAATAGTATGTGCATGTATGGTTAACATAAGTGATGCATTTAATCATAATCGCATTCAATGAAAATACTCCCGGTTTGCATGAGCATCCAATGTAACAACAAAATATAATATCAAAATACAGTGTTATCATCAACCGAATAGATGTTTACATTAAATTCGAAAATTCTATAACATAGAGAAGCTCGTGAAAAAGTTAAAGCGAGGGTTGGATAAGGGCTCGTGCATGGTTATATTTCTTAGGGTTCCACGTCTTCCAATCTGCAACGGTTTTGCTGACTACAGTAGGCTATTTTCCCGAGGCGCAGCCGAGAGAAAATGGAACGGTCCGGGGGATCACCGAGGGGGAGTAGTGGTTTAACCAGGAGTTAAAGCAGTAAATATTTGTTTTATTACACCCCCAACATACTATTATCATTTTCGTACGTTCGTACGCGCGTTTCAGATACACAGATGCACGACCGATTGGGTTCGAGGTGGGTAAAAAGACGTCTGGGTACTGCACGCCGTGTGATAGTCGTCGGACTATCAAAACGATGTACTATCACGCGGCAAACGATGTACTATGACACGGCCGCCGTCTAGTAAAACTAAGACATATCACGTGACGCACTCTAAACCAATGAATATTTAAAAGGGATGTTATAATCATTAATGTTTACCTGCCGAGGATCCACAATCCCATCTACTCTGTTTGGCTGAATGACTCTTTTGTTGGTCGTAGACAGTAACGGTTTCCGCTCACCCTCCCTATCCTTAAGTTTTTCTGATGAGTTACAATAATTATTGACATAAGTTGTGATTTCAAACAATATCACGTGGCAATGCCAAGCGACTTACGTACATAATTAATCATAAAATATAACTTTTGGGGTTGAACAAAGAATTGACTAGAGTGGGATTCGAACCAACGACCTCCGGATTAACGGATGTTCGGGTGTGCCAGTCAGAAGCCATACAACCGTTAACTGCCGTCCGTGTAGCCAGGGATCACACGCAAATTACGATACAACCTGGGAAGCAGCAGCCAGGGGATCACCTTAAGGGGATGCGACATTTTGTTTTAGATATCAATATAAACCACAGCGCCGGCACGTTAATTCGGAGGTCGTTGGTTCGAATCCCACTCTAGTCAATTCTTTGTTCAACCCCCAAAATCATTTCAACTTTATGAGGAAACTAAAGACACAATACCTCTGAGATAATTACTGCGTGCTTGTTCGGATTTGATTGGTCCACGCTGCTGTTCTAACACAGAATAAACGAAACAAAACAGAAACATTATTATAAGGTCGTCATCAATATATTATCAGCCAAATCTCCTGACATGTGTTTGGTTATGTTATACAAGTTCATTTTATTTAGCAACTTGTAAGAAAACATCTGAGGTCTCGAAATCGAATTCGTGGAAAATTACTTCTTCCTCAAAAACTATGGCACTTCAGAGGGAGCCGTTACTCACAATGTTTTATACCATCAATCTCTCCCCATTACTCGTCACCAAGAAAGGTTTTATGCTAATAATTATTTTGAGTAACTACCAATAGTGTACACTGCCTTTAATTTGTTTCTCTGTATTTTACGTCTGTACCCACCCCCCCCCCTGGAACCCTCGAGGTTTTGTTTTGTAACATTGTTAAGGGAGACATGGGACGGTTTTCTCGAAATAACAAAGGGGCCGTGATTTCAATGGGGGCGGTAGAGATTCAAGGGCCTTTTGTTTTAATGTACCAAGCTTAGTTGCAGCCAGTTATATGTTTTTGGTTTTTTTTTTTTTTTTTTTTTAATGGTGTAGGCCTATCAGATACTTTGCATTATATGCGGACGGCTTAAACATAACGCTTAGTGCAACTGGTTTAGTTTAGCCTTTGTATTAGCTTTTCCTCGTCTCTCGGTCATTTCTTTTTTTTTAACATGTGACGTCACAATAGTCTATGACATTACCATGGTTGGCCTGCTGTTCGATGTCACCTTCCTCGTCGCTCGTCGAATTGCAGCAACGGTTACCCATGACTCGTTGTTATGGAATCCCGTATGATGAGCCGGGAACCAGTTCAGTATCTGCCCATTAATATTCTACATAAAAACTGCCGTAGTGACGTAGACTGTTAACAAAAAGGAGTAACTTATTTAAAACGTCAGATTAATGAAGCCCCACTTATTATTATTATTATTATTATTATTATTATTATTTAAAAAAAAAAATCAACTATATCGTTTTACTGGTTTGTTTAGGTTTTTCTTTCTTTCTTTCTGTTGTTTACATAAAATAATGACCAATATGTCGCCAATGGCTGAAAGTAACAGCGAATGTGGGCTACTTGTTGATGGATTTTGTGCATGTTCACAGTGGGGTTATTTTAATTAAGGTAATGATTTGTCGGGTCATGAGCATTTGTCATCTGTTCGACTTGAAGTGGCAAAATAAATCTTCCCATTGAGGACCGTTACTGTGCTGCAAGTGTGTATACAAATAATGTATTTTTTCCGTCGTGGAACTCGTGTCATTGGTTAATTTAAAAATAAATAACATGAATCGCAACGTAAAGAAATTGGACACTAGTGGTAAATGTCAAAGATCAGTCGTCTCACTTGGTGTATCTCAACATAATACAAATGCATAAAATAACAAACTAATGAAAATTTGAGCTCAATTGGTCGTCGAAAAAACACCAACTGTAACACGAAGTTGTGTGCTTTCAGATGCTTGATTTCGAGACCTCAAATTCTAACTCTGAGGTCTCGAAACCAAATTCCTGGGAAATTACTTCTTTCTCGAAAACTACGTTACTTCAGAGGGAGCCGTTTCTCACAATGTTTTATATTATCAACAGCTCTCTATTATACTTGTTACCAAGTAAGTTTTTATGCTAATTTATTTTTGAGTAATTACCAACAGTGACAAACCACCTCCATGCCGCGTTAAACCTAATCGCTATACTTGGACCCGAAAATACCACGGGACGACGTGTTCATGCTTTTACTAAACATCTCACCTCGATTACTTTAACAGTCTCTACATCAACCTCCCCCAATCACACATTGCTCCCCTTCCACAAAATACAGAACTCAGCAGCTCGTCTAATTTCTTGCATGCAAAGAAATCAGATCACATCACTCCTGTTCTGCGCTCCTTACACTGGCTCCCTGTGTCTCAAAGAATCCAATTTAAAGTTCATACTCTGGCATACAAAGTTCAGGAAGTGAGACATGGTCTAGCCCCTATCAAAAAGCAACCTACGCCTCGTCATCATCCGCCCCATAATGAATAGTTTGTTACCCTCTATCTGTCCCCCAAATACCAAGCATAATTAGTTTGTTATAACATGGAGAAAAAAATAGCTGATAGTTTCAATTCTGTGATCGTTGCTTTTGTCTACTGAAAGTACAATGTCAAATCATAAAACAAGGAATCTATGGTCAAAGTTTGCACAAGTTCCATTGTCGATTGACTTCCGGCTCAATAGCACGTATACATCAGACAACGTGGTTGACCTGTAGACTGCAATAGGTGTCTATGTGGGAACTTGTCGAGAGTATAGTATAGGCCTAATGTATAGCTCCCTCTTGTGGCGGCTTGTAGACAGAATACTCTATAGACTGGGCCCTGTCTTTATTTTCACGAGCCTCGAAGAATGGCGTCAGACGTTCAGGCTAAAGACTCTATGGCCCTTTTCGAAACGACGGCTTCGGCTTTGAATTCGGCTCAGGCTATGCTTGGACCCGCCGGTTGATTTGACAATATTGCGCGTGGTTTGCGTATACAAGCTCAGGGCTTCAGACAAGAGAACGGAGCCTCAAGCCGAAGCCGTGATATGGAAAAGGGCCAACGAGTGTAATGTCGATGTCAGAATTTTAATCAAACACTTATAGTGAGTTGCGGATGTTCACTGCTGAATTTATGGTGAAACAATTGTCATACACACTCTTACTTTTAAACACAAAAATACAAACCAAAAGTTAGATTTTTAACTTTCGTTGCAGGGCGAAAAATCTGTTTGTTATAATGAATAACTGAAACAGAATAGATAAGGGAACATGACTGAAGTCAATTTCAATATTGGATGAATGAAAGTGTGGCCTTTACTGAGTTTGTTGCAAGTCTCTGTATGGAAAATCCATTGAATTGAACAATACTATGCGAATTAATGTAACAGCCGTTCATCAATATGGACTTAGTTCTAGGCTTGGTCAACCATAGAACATGTGGGTCCTTTCCACAGCTGTGTTTAAAGGCAGTGGACACTATTGGTAATTGTCAAAGACTATAGCCTTCACAGTTGGTGTATCTCAACATATGCATAAAATAACAAACCTGTGAAAATTTGAGCTCAATCGGTCATCGAACTTGCGAGATAATAATGAAAGAAAAAACACCCTTGTCACACGAAGTTGTGTGCGTTTAGATGGTTGATTTCGAGACCTCAAGTTCTAAATCTTAGGTCTCGAAATCAAATTCGTGGAAAATTACTTCTTCCTCGAAAACTATGGCACTTCAGAGGGAGCCGTTTCTCACAATGTATATTATACCATCAACCTCTCCCCATTACTCGTCACCAAGAAAGGTTTTATGCTAATAATTATTTTAAGTAATAATTTACCAATAGTGTCCACTGCCTTTAATAATAGTCCTATACTTATCGTAGTATTTACTTTTGTGTTCAATAGAATGTTGCAAACAAGTTAAACATACTTACAGCTTACAGCGAGTGAATTATGTCAACACTGACAGTCAGCTTGTCATGATGCAGGAGACACATACGAAAACTGCATGGCATCTTCGCTTCGTCCTCTCCGTAAACAAAATACTTATACTCGAAAAGAGGGCTGGACGCCAGAAGTTGCGTAAGTTTCGAGCCGAATGGTTGTATACAGAATTGATATGAACAGTGTCGTCGAATCCTTCCGGTTTGATTTAAAACCAACTGATAGTTTGGACGAGCACTGTGATACTGCTACGTACAGATGTCATTGCTCAATACGGTATCTATAAAACTATTACGATCCGTGTCCACGTGACTAGGGTCAAAGTTCCTCTGGATGTTTGCCCAACTTGTTTCGATCGCAAAGTTTGTATTTCAGATTTATAGACTTGGTTTCAAGTCGGAGAGCACAGTTATGTCTGCATCAGTTGAGTCAAACATTGGCATTAGTTGAGCAAAACATTGCCATCAGTTTAATCAACAAAAAATGGCGCTATAATTTCAAACACCGTTTTGAACAAGCGCTTGTATAGTACTCGTGCAAACACATTCAACAAACTTGAACGTGACTGGTAGTTTTCAGTAAGGAAATAGGCTATTGGGTGCCGGTGTCATATGGAAATCTATCCACCACGTGAAGTTACATTCACCGAAGGGGGATGATGCATAATAAAGATCCAGAAGAAGTTTGAACACAGTTCGCTATATGAAGCAGGATCTCCGGGGGGGGGGGGGGGGGGGCAGAATCTCCTGCAACACCGGAACCAGGAACAGACGAGGACCGAACTTTGGTGGAACCGTGAACGTGACGTTGGTTTCCGGGAAAGGGTGATTTCGTGGGAAATGCAGCTAACTGTGGTTGTAGTACAAAGTTCGAACTGATAAATCATGACCAGTACAGCAATTACTTATTATAATAGTTCCTAAGTTACATGACTGGTAATTAAGTTTTGCATTCAAACAAAATTGAACTCCGCCCTGTGGGCAACAAATGTTGTCATTGGCGTGACGCATTATACGCGCATGTGCGTAGTGCACAACGCTATGCCGTTTATTTTGGCTTCTCCCCTACACCGGTGTGTATGAGCTCTGTGTAGACGATGTGACCTTTGTTTACATTCAAACCGTCCTCTGCTGAAAAAACACTGTATACGTCATGTTTCGCCGGGCAAAAAGACACGTAGTCATGTAAGATTGCATACACTTTCTAGCTGTCTGCCAAAACACTAAGGTTTTGCCTGGCGGTATGCGCGCATATCATGTTATGGTTTTCGTGTAACGTCAGAGGTCACATCGTCTATACTGCAGAGCTACAACTAGCTACCGCGGGCAATCTTACTGGTTTAGTAGGGAAGACATCTGCTCCAGAATTTCAAATATCGTGGGTTCGAATCCTACCAGAGTAATTATGTCTGTGATATTTTTTGTTCACGGAACTTGGGGAAGTACTGAGTTTACAGTGCTAACATGTATGAGGGTAAAACGAAAATTTGTATTCTTTATCCCCGACGCATGCGTGAATCTAATTTGCATATTATTTCATGGTAAGGGCTAGAAGAATTCCCCATAAAATTATTATGCTAATTACATGCACGCGTGCGAACACCTATAATTGAGTTGCAAGATTTGGGCATTTATTAGAAAGTGCGTAGCATTCAACCCCAGTTAAGGCCCGGTCACACAGGCCCCGATAACGAGAACGAAAACGATAACGATAAAAATGCACGCCCTCGATTGGTTGAATGAGCGTGGGCGTATTCTGCGTGGAGCAATTCAACCAATCGCGAGCGTGCATTTTTATCGTTCTCGTTTTCGTTCTCGTTATCGGGGCCTGTGTGACCGGGCCTTTAAACTCTTTCAGATCATGCCGCATCAACACCAACATTTATTTGAGAACCATTATTTATTTCCATTATATATCTAGATCCTCTAAACATTCATTTCAAACAATAACATCCACTGTGGCAGGAGATCCTGTAACCCCCCACCCCCCCCCCCCCCCCGCTCACCCAATACAGTGGTCGGTGTATGTACAAACTACATGTGATAGCGCCCTCTTGGGAAACATCCTTCTCTAGCCCATGATAATTGCCCATGCTAATCCAGTGTCACACAAACGATTGCTTGAAGCCCCTAGGAAATGCATTGAACAAGGATGTTTTCATGTTATGTTACAAAGGAATTTTTTTGTTATTGTATTCCACTTTCAAAATAAGTACTGAATAGACAAATTTAAAAGAGAGACAAACCTACAAGCAATTGGTTTCCGGGAAAGGGTGATTTCGTGGGAAATGCAGCTAACTGTGGTTGTAGTACAAAGTTCGAACTGATAAATCATGACCAGTACAGCAATTACTTATTATAATAGTTCCTAAGTTACATGACTGGTAATTAAGTTTTGCATTCAAACAAAATTGAACTCCGCCCTGTGGGCAACAAATGTTGTCATTGGCGTGACGCATTATACGCGCATGTGCGTAGTGCACAACGCTATGCCGTTTATTTTGGCTTCTCCCCTACACCGGTGTGTATGAGCTCTGTGTAGACGATGTGACCTTTGTTTACATTCAAACCGTCCTCTGCTGAAAAAACACTGTATACGTCATGTTTCGCCGGGCAAAAAGACACGTAGTCATGTAAGATTGCATACACTTTCTAGCTGTCTGCCAAAACACTAAGGTTTTGCCTGGCGGTATGCGCGCATATCATGTTATGGTTTTCGTGTAACGTCAGAGGTCACATCGTCTATACTGCAGAGCTACAACTAGCTACCGCGGGCAATCTTACTGGTTTAGTAGGGAAGACATCTGCTCCAGAATTTCAAATATCGTGGGTTCGAATCCTACCAGAGTAATTATGTCTGTGATATTTTTTGTTCACGGAACTTGGGGAAGTACTGAGTTTACAGTGCTAACATGTATGAGGGTAAAACGAAAATTTGTATTCTTTATCCCCGACGCATGCGTGAATCTAATTTGCATATTATTTCATGGTAAGGGCTAGAAGAATTCCCCATAAAATTATTATGCTAATTACATGCACGCGTGCGAACACCTATAATTGAGTTGCAAGATTTGGGCATTTATTAGAAAGTGCGTAGCATTCAACCCCAGTTAAGGCCCGGTCACACAGGCCCCGATAACGAGAACGAAAACGATAACGATAAAAATGCACGCCCTCGATTGGTTGAATGAGCGTGGGCGTATTCTGCGTGGAGCAATTCAACCAATCGCGAGCGTGCATTTTTATCGTTCTCGTTTTCGTTCTCGTTATCGGGGCCTGTGTGACCGGGCCTTTAAACTCTTTCAGATCATGCCGCATCAACACCAACATTTATTTGAGAACCATTATTTATTTCCATTATATATCTAGATCCTCTAAACATTCATTTCAAACAATAACATCCACTGTGGCAGGAGATCCTGTAACCCCCCCACCCCCCCCCCCCCCCCGCTCACCCAATACAGTGGTCGGTGTATGTACAAACTACATGTGATAGCGCCCTCTTGGGAAACATCCTTCTCTAGCCCATGATAATTGCCCATGCTAATCCAGTGTCACACAAACGATTGCTTGAAGCCCCTAGGAAATGCATTGAACAAGGATGTTTTCATGTTATGTTACAAAGGAATTTTTTTGTTATTGTATTCCACTTTCAAAATAAGTACTGAATAGACAAATTTAAAAGAGAGACAAACCTACAAGCAATTATAAACGTTCAAACTATGGGAAAAACTATAAGTTATTAATAACATCGAATGTTTGGAAAGCCACATAATAAAATCAGAGTATTAATAAAGGTAAGATCTATTTACATGTACGATAATGAATATTTGATATAAAACACTAGTGAGTGTTTGCTCGGGCTTTGGTACAGTGAGTATACATTTTTCAGATAAACAACATTCATAAAAAAAAAAAAAAAAATTATGATCTATTATAGGCCTAACCAATTTGTTTTTGAGTCCAAGTAGATTAAATATTTAAAGGAACACGTTACCTTGGATCGGTCGAGTTGGTCTTTGAAAAGCGTTTGTAACCGTTTGTTATAAAATGCATTGACTAGAAAGATATTTTAAAAGTATAATAATCCACAAAAGTATCTCTCGAAATTGCGTGGTTTTCCTTTTACCTCGTCGACTAATTACACGGTCGGCCATTTATGGGAGTCAAAATTTTCATGGCCGACCGTGTTTGTTCCCAAAGTACAAGGAAAACCACGCTATTTCGAGGCTCATTTTTGTGGATCATTGTATTCTACTTTTTAAAACATATTTTTAATCATTATACGCATTTTACAATGCTAGTTATTATTTGCGCCGATTTAAAAATGGTGCCGAGTGTGAGGTGTTAATAATAATTGTATTAATAACCACGTTTACCATTATCGCAATTGTAAAGGTACTGTACTTTACGTTTATGAGTTTCAAATTCCATGATAAACCGAAAAAAATGATTGACATGACGCAAGGCTAACAAATTTGATCAAATCAACTGCTTGGGTCAAATACCATAGAGCTACTTTGGTGTTACTCAAAATAATTATCAGCATAAAACCTCACTTGGTAACGAGTAATGGGGAGAGGTTGACAGTGTAAAACATTGTAAGAAACGGCTCCCACTGAAGTGACGTAGTGAATTTGATTTCGAGACCTTCAAGTTTAGAATTTGAGGTCTCGAAATCAAGCATCTAAAAGCACACAACTTCGTGTGACAAGGTTTTTTTTCTTTCATAGTTATCTCGCAACTCCGACGACCAATCGAGCTTAAATTTTCACACGTATTTTATGCATAT
Source organism: Asterias rubens (assembly GCF_902459465.1). NCBI lineage: Eukaryota > Metazoa > Echinodermata > Asteroidea > Forcipulatida > Asteriidae > Asterias > Asterias rubens. The sequence continues at coordinate 3,253,280 of NC_047067.1, forward strand.
GTTGATATACACCAAGTGAGAAGACCGGTCTTTAACAATGTTTTGCTATTAAAACAGAAACGAGCAGGATACAAATCGACATAATGATATGAATGGTAGTTTGGTCGATAAACATATTCTGGTAAGCGTAATTTTGTTATGCTTAGCAATTTTTGTGCTTCAGCAGCTCTGTGAAATTGTGCCCTAGTGAGTACCGAGCAACTTGCACAATTGCTGGACTCAAGAACTTAGCCTATTGAGTAAACAACTATAATACTTATCTGAAGTTGTGGCTGCGGCTGCATGATAACATGCGTTAAACATGGGCCCATAAGAACAGCCAAACCATAGCCTCAGCCCCATATTCGGATACTGCATTATATTAAGAAGGTCTTCTAGATGTACTGTAGTTCCTTGATAAGACGACGTTATGATCCAGCTTGTTTCAGTTGCATGTGGACTCATCTGGCTAGACTTGACACAGTCCTTCTTCAGTTGCTGAAAGTCCAAAAGTTGTCAATACAAATGCATCATCAGTATCACTGTCTCTTGAACATGAACTTGTTGTGAAGAGTCATGTAGGTAGACTTGGCATAGTCATTTAGCTGGTGCTCACGATCCAAATAAGTATTAGTTAGCTCCACAGTACATCAGTTACTTCACTTTAAAAAGTGAGGAGCCATTTGACTATTAAACTTGACACAGTATTTCTTCAGTCGGTGACAGCCCCAAAAGCGCGGCGTTTGTTAAAAATGCAGCATCAATATCACCTTGTCATTTGAACTTGTAGTGGCAATTTAGCTAGACTTGGCATAGTAGCCTAATTGAACACAGTCCTTTCTCATCGGGTGGCACACTGCAGAAGTGTTGGTTGGCACACAGTCCAGAAGTGTTGGTTGGCCCATTACCGACGCCATTCCAACGTTGAACATGTACTCGGGGGAGAGTCAACTTGCTAGACTTGATACAGTCCTCCTTCAGATGGTGGTACATAGTCCAAAATGTGTTGGTTCCAGATCCAAGATTGGATGTCTCCAATGTCATTATCCGGATCTGTGGTAGAAAGTTAAACAAAAGTCAAAGATTAAATAATGAACTCTTTTATAGTGTCCTGCGGAACGGTTGATTTTGAATGCCATCACGTGCAGGAAAATACTGTTCCAGCTCCAATAAGTTCTTCAACAAATCGAACATGCAGACAACTCAACACATCATGATGTTTTTTTTTGTTTTTTTAACAAGTTCGGAAACCATGACCTGCTTTTTCGATGAAGTCTTCCACCAGTGGTTGGTTTGTGTATTTATTGCAAACTTATCGATGAGAACGACTTTTCTGGTAAATTAGACAATACTCCAAATGTGCTCATATAAAAACAATCCTCCTTTTTAAATCTTCTCTTAAAAGAAACGTCTCTGAATGACTTGTTACTTGTTCAAACTTACCAAACGGTTGTTGTCTCTTTACTCCAACACTGCTCATCCAAACAGCTACAGTTGTAGTCACCAGTCACTGATACTCATTCAAACTGGTCCAGATTTAGTCACCACTCCCTGTATTCTCAAACACTGCTCATCCAAACATGACCAGTTGTAGTCACCACTCACTGTACCCTCCAACGATACTTATTCAAACTGGTCCAGTTTTAGGCACTTCTTTACGAGCTGCTGAATTGAGGAAAATATTATTAGGTACGAACAAATTTATCTCTACGATGGGTTTAAATCTGTTAACAACAAACTGCAAGAGGAGCCGACTTCCTCTAGTTGTTTCAAGAAATACTTTTTTGTATTTCAACCATAATAACTATAATAAATTGTGGAGCAGGTGTACTGGCCTTTCATCTTTGATTGGCTGGTCGTTGCTTGTAGAATCCCAAAAATTGCAGCTTCTTTTAGTTGTTTTTTTTTCCTTCTCAAAGTTTGGTTCGAGAGAATACAAATCAGTTTTGATTAATGTACGTCTCGTTTCTCATTTTCTCCTTCCAAGGATATCAATGAAATCGATGTTCAGATTTGTTTATGATCTTCAAAATTCATTGATTACATTACTGACCCTTTTGGTAGATACCATTGCATGGCCATCGTGGTAACTTGTGACTGATATAGCCCGATACTTTACCAAATCTTCGGCATGACCCCAGTCCCTGCTGGATAGGCATCAATTACTTTCTCTAAGTGAAGAGTTCATCACACAAACTGCTTGTACATTTTCAGGAGCTGTTGAGAAAATGTCATGATTAGGAGCTGTTGGGAACATTTTGTTCGGAGTTGGGAACATTTTGTTCGGAGCTGGTGGTAAAATTTGGTAAGAGCTGTTGAGAAAGTTTGCATAGGCTGTTGGGAAAATCTATTCAGGAGCTGTTGAGAAAATTTCGTTAGGAGCTGTTGAGAAAATTTCGTTAAGACCTGTTGAGAAATTTTCGTTAGGAGATGTTGAGAAAGTTTCGCTAAAGCTGTTGAGAAAATATCGTTAGGAACTGTTGAGAAAATTTGGTTAGGCTGTTAGGAAAATATCCTTGGAGCTGTTGGGAAATAAAATGTTTAGGAGCTGTTGAGAAAATTTCTCAAGGAACTGTTGGAAAAAAAATGGTTAGGCTGTTGAGAAAATATATTGTTAGGAGCTGTTTGGACATTTTCATAAGGAGCTGTGAACATTTGGTTAGGTGCTGTTGATAAAATCCTTGGAGCTCGTTGGGAAATAAAATATTTAGGAGCTGTTGGGAAAATTTCGTTAGGAGCTGTTTAGAAAATTTCGTAAGGAGCTGTTGAGAAAACTTCCTTAGGAGCTGTTTTGAAATCTTGGTAATGAGCTGTTAGGAGCTTTTGGCAAAATTTCGTTGGGAGCTGTTGGGGAAATTAGATAAGAAGCTGTTGAGAAAATCTGGTTAGGAGCTGTTGACAAAATTTAGTTTTAGGAGCTGTTAAGAAATTTCGTTGGGAGCTGTTGAGAAAATTTCGTTAGGAGCTATTGGACAGTTTTTGTTAGGACCTGATACTTTCCCTTTTATACTTGACCTTTGCTGCAACCAGGCAACCTTATCTGGCCTCCAACCACTCATCAGGAACAGCAAAAAGAGGGTCTTCGTCGGAGTCTTGGACTCGAAACCAGGTGCAGCGGCATTCAGACCTCATACTTACATAATGCCAGTTAACCTGTTTAAACGTAGTTACTCTTACATCTAGGCCAACACTACCCGTCTTACCATTCATACATACCTACGTAGGCATCAATGACGTCTTTTCACATGGATGATCTTTTTTCTCATTTTCGTCAGTCTTATTTTCTTATTCTTCTCTTTTTCTTCTTATTCAGGATGTACTTATTCAGGATGTACTCCTTCAAATTGTTCGCAGCGCTCGCAAATAGGTTTTTTGGTTTCGCTAAGTTATTTCCGACAAGCCCTATACGCTTTAATTCACACGATTTGCATTTCGCGACTACAGCTTTAAAAATATTGTGTTTTCTACGTCCCCCCTTTCCCTTGTATTTGAACTTTAAACTAAACGAGGAAGGGTTACAAATATTTTATTTACCTGTTGTCTGAACACTAGATGGTATTCAGGATTTGCTGCTATAAAAACTTTGTCACTCAGAAGTGATGAAATGCTGATATTAGAAACATGTAAATATCAATTTAGCTGATCTAAATTGTTTATTTAAAACTCCAACATCGAACATTAATCATCAAATGAGTGATGATGGAATGGAATATTTGACTACATTATCGTTTCAAAAAGCAGCAGAATGAAAGTGCAACATTTTATTTTAATTTTATTTCGGTTTTTTATCATGGTTTTGTTATTTTGGGCATTTACTTCCCTAAAAAGTAACTCATCTTTTATGAAAAATTGTTTACAAACAAAATTACTGGCAATAATTACTATTACCAGTAATTTTGTTCTGTACTACGAGATTTAAAATATTTAAAAAATCATGACAACTAAAAACATGACAACTGACGACTTAAAGTATCAACCATGAAATTTCCAGTAAGACTAGTCTTCTAACTAAAATGCATCACTGGCTTCGACCAAAATGCATCTCAAGAAAAGCCAAGCAAGTTTGAAGTCACCTTAAATACTATACAAGTAAGGACAACATCAACAAGATCGCTGAACATCTAGGGGAGAGGGGTGGTACGAGGGGTGGGACTCTGCAAGAGAACGGGTTAGATCTTCTCTTACCATTCGCAGACTTCACCCTGGAACTCTTTTCTCTAACTTTTAGGTCAACTTGCGTTATCCGACCTCCACTATTGTTTTTTTCCTACTAATCTGTCCTTGTGTCTTCTTTTTCAATAATTTGATTAACAATACTTTCCAACTTTCTGTTCAGAACGATCACAACTCATCAAAGAGAGATTTGCATGAAAACCTTCTGTGTGATTACATTTATTCACTCATCATGCGAAAACGCATCAACTTAGTTTTGATTTAATTTCTAAGGTACCGGTCAGATTGCATTTGAACTAATTTTTAATAGGAAAAGTTACACAAAGGCTCCACAGGCCTTTTTGTCTTAACTGCTTGTTGCTTGAGAGGTTTTGAACCAAAAGAAAAACGTTTTCTTCAATAAAGTCCAGCATTATTTATCAAAGAGGGAATCGCAAAGGAGAAGTTTATAAGTGGAGGTCGGATGTTGCCAAGTTTTCCTTACCTGAATCCGGCGATGACTCCATCTTACGTCCGCAAACCACATCCCAATGTACGTCCACAAACCACATTATCCATAGATCTTCATTGTATGCCATATGGCAGTCTCTCGAGAGACATCAGCACAAAGTTGTTAGCTCTTTCAGGAAACAGTTAATGTCTCTTTACAATTCGCTGGACATGAGCTCGTTGTTGGTTGCTGGATCTCCTTCAAGTCTTTCCCGTCTCTGTAAAAGGAAACATATTAAATCATCAATGTTACTTTCATGTCAAAAAATGGGTACTTTTAAGTCTGGTTATTATGTAACCAAACAGAGATGGAGAAGGGAGGGGGAATTAGCGAGGGGAAATTATTTTAAAAAGGTCAACTTCATCAAAATCTCTAGCTCATAATAATCATCCTTTTTGACTGGTTCCATCCTAATTCAAAGTTGCATGAGTCATGTTTTCAAAAAGGGCGATACTAATTGCATTTGACATTATGGGCCAACTTATATCATTTTTCCAAGAAGCCTGTGTCATTAAATTTCTGGATAAAATGTAATATTTTGAATAACATGTCAAGTTGATTTTCGTAGAAAACATATGACCATTGATGCAATCCTTAGTTTTGTTGATAAAGGCTATTAATGAAACAGATACATAAATAAAAACACCACATTAATATTTCTTGATCTTTACAATTCATTCGATGCCAAACCATCAAATGTTATCGTGTCAAATTTAATTTTACGGTATCAGAGTATGTTATTGGGTGGTTTAGGAGCTATATCTTAACCAATATTTCACACAAATCCAAACGACATTTTTTTCAGATGTACACAAACTATTATTTTGTTATAGTCGTACCGCAGGGATTCATCCTTGGGCCATTAATGATAAAAATATTAACGACTTCATAAAATGCTTTTAGCGTGGTTTAATTCGTATAAATTGCTGATTAATTCATGAGGTTTTATTTTCTGTTCTGTGTTTTCACCTTGCACACACAGTTAAAGGGGAGCTATACATTTTGGTAATAATTGAAATTGTTGTTGTAGTTCCAAATGCGCTGGCCAATTTGGCGCAATGTATGAGGGGAGTTTTGAGTGGGGTTTAATACGAAACTGGTTTAAAACTTAAGAAACGTTCACTCACCTGAGCAAGATTGAATTGGAGCTATGTGTCCGGCGTTGGTTTACTACCGCAGTCCGCGTCGATTCGCTGGTCGACTACTCTTCCTCCACTCAAGCTCAACACCGAAGTTCAACACGGAACTATACAACTTGGTGGAACTCTCATTACATTGTGTGCTGAAGGTCTCGACAGTAAATTAAGCGGCTTCGAGTTTTTTGCAGTTTTTAGTACAACTGTCTGTGGTCCGTTCAAAATGTTCATTGTACAGTCGAATTTTGCTTAGCAATGGCCACTGTTGCAATGGCGAAGTCTTCAATTATACCACTGTTACTAAAAATGCAAATGTTGTTGCCAAAACATTCCTGGTTGCTCATGATTGGCAAAGGTCAGAATTCTAGTAAATTTTGAGGTAAAGTTTGTCAGAATTTGCGACACCAAAGTCCGCGTTTGGAGCCAAAATGTACAGTCATTTTCTCGCCCTGTATATAGTTGTTTGCAATGGAGGAGTACAACCTGGGCCAGGGCCAGCGCCAGTGCACCCTCCAGTCAGCGACACGATGCAGTATTCATGCATTGCAATTAAGCTATAAAGAGCTCTTCGAAAACCGCAAACGCCATAATTTGCATTACAATATAGAGAGAATCATTTATACTGTGACATTCCACAGTGAAATCTAGTCTAAAGAAAGCACCGAATGAACTTGTTGAATAAAGTCCGGTTAAATATAAACATAAGCGCTCTAACCACACACACACACACACACGTAACTTCGCTGCCCCACATGGGTTCGAATCCCTATGGGTAAATCGTTGTGTGCACTGGTGCATGACCTGTGTGAAACGATGGGTCAGCGCTATTTTTATCATCAATGGCGAAACATGCTCTTTGTCGGGCAGTGTCAAATGGTTTTGTGCGCGCTCTACTATGAATTGCTTAATGAATCAGTTTTACTTCCAGGGCGGGGGCAAATTCCTTTTCTGTACATCAACATTGCCGGTGTCGCATGCAATTATGTCATTGGCACATGCAGTTGTGTCCGCCCCCGTGCAAAACCGTCCTTGCAGTAAAACGCCCTTGGTCGTCGGAAAACGTTCACCATTTTTTTTTACCAGCTATGTGCATGTCATAAATGACATGGGAAATGTTCGGCCGTTTGGGTATTCGCTTTAATCATAAAATACGTGAATATTCATGCTGCAATACGTCGTCACTTCAGTGCATGCATGCTCGCTTAATACCCGCGCACATACATGTACATGTCCGCCGGACGGTTTTTGCATAGCCCCAGACACGATTGCATATGCAAAAGTGTCCGGAGCGGACAGTGTTGCATGGCGGACACAATTGCATCTGACACCGGCCACCTGTCGTGGTGTTTTTTTGTGGGGAATTGTGTTTCTTAAAAATCAATTGAAAAAAAGGGGATCCGTTCAAAAACACATCCGTAAAATTGTTGTGGATGGCAATTTTGATGTACATAAACAAAACTGCCGGAAGTGAGAAGTAAACTTTTATGGAAAAACATACTGGAATACACGTGCGAATCCTGTTCCTTTTTCTGTTTAGAAACTATTGTCAAATGTGTCGTAACGGGAGAAAACTCACTTCCAAGCTCACTGGATAGGTCGCTAATCTATATCAAACGTGTAATAGAATGCATACAAAAGTGTAAACAAAATGTGGAGGATGGATTTGCCATTTATCACAATTCCTCGCCGTTTCGTCTGCATCATCAATCTTGGCTTAATTTCCTTATGTTTCACAAAGTTATAAATACCAAATGGTGCGTTTTAACTGACCCTTTATAAATAAGCGAAAGGGTCACTTTGTTATTTATACGTTGGCATGGCAATATAAGTACGTGAATTATCTCGAGGTTGTTTCGTGTACAAATTAATTCCCTTATGTTTCACAAAGTTATAAATACAAAATGGTGCGTGTTAACTGACCCTTTAAAAATAAGCGAAAGGTTCACTTTGTTATTTATACGTTGGCATGGCAAAATATAAGTACGTGAATTATCTCGAGGTTGTTTCGTGTTGAATATTCAGTTAACTACTTTTCGAACAGGCTATTATACGCAGTTTACTCACAGATAATCGCGACCAGCAGTATATAAAGAGTCTTACGAGTTCAATGCTGTTGTCTTTTCATATCGATCGTGCTAGGTGTGGAACGGTGTAAAATTACAATAATTTTGCTATCCAATTCTTAACGTGAACCACGTTACACCGGTGATTTGTATTGTGACGCCACACTTTACTTAGCAACTACGATTGATTTGCAATTAAGATTAATCGGCCATTCACAGTTGTTTCTGTCTTCAAATAATTCAACTACATGTATGTGGAACTACCCGGCAGTACCCCTGTTACCGATGGTTCTAATATTGGTATCAATCGTACAGTGCAGATCATGTCCAGAGGGATGGATTCAAAACGATCAAAACTGCTACTTGCCGATGGTAAGTCCGAAATTGACTCGTGAAGACGCAGTGGTTGCTTGTCGAAACGTCGGGGGTAATATTGTGCTGCCCTCTACCGTTCAAGAAAACTATTGGATTTGGAAACTGTTTCGGGCGCAGAATATATCGCACGCTGATTTGTCTTTGAATGGTGGTTTATGGTTAGGATGCTTCAGACCAACGGATGATGATGATGGGCCGATGACCTGCTGATGACCTACCCTCAGCTCTACCCAAGCAGACGGGTCATGCAGCCTGGCAAGACGGCCAGCCTGACGGTGGACGGTGCGTGGTGATGTGGCGCTTTAGTGATATCTGGGCTGATGTGAAATGCGATGTCGCGCGTTTCACTATTTGCGAGCGCCCTCTATGCCAGCGGCTTGGTGGTCGGTGTCACAAAGTGGAGCTAGACAGGGAAGACGAGGGATGCAGTTCTCTCAGTGCGTATATCATTGAGGAGCGACAGATGACTTCTCTGATGCAGTGTTGTGCAGCTTGCTCTAAGAACCCCTACTGCTGGTCGTTCAGTATGCTGAGCAACAAGTGCGTGAGCTACTTTGTGAAGCGCTCTGATGTGATAGTCGACAAATCGGTAGCTGAAACCATCGATGTCAACTGCAGCTATTTCGAGGTTGACAAAAATTAACTGACGGAATGGTGCGATTGTTGGCCTGGCATTTCACGTAGAACTCGGGGCAACTTGCCTCTGTTGCTCGGTCTTGGCCTTGCAGCGAGACGGCGAACAATTTTTTTCTTCTTTTTATGACAAGTTGACATTGTTCACTTTCCCTGCACGGTCCTATCTCTATGATTTAAAACACGGCAGACTATCTAAATTTGCATTATATCAAGTTTTCTATTTGCAGCAATTTATTCAATAATAATATTGGCTTTATACTCCACAGCTTTATTTGATATGGAACTTCTTTCAGTATACATTTAATGTGTTTCAATATTAATATACATCGTTTTTTCTCAAACTTGGATTCCCCAATACAAGATTTAAAGGCACTGGACACTATTGGTAATTACTCAAAATAATTGTTAGCATAAGAACTTACTTGGTAACGAACCATGGATAGATGTTGATAGATATAAATTATTGTGAGACATGGCTCCCTCTGAAGTAACGTAGTTTTTGAGAAAGAAGTAGTTTCTTACTGAAATATTTGAATTGAATTCGAGACCTCAGCTAAGGTATCGAAATCAATCATCTGCCAAGCACACAAACTGTGCGACGGGTGTTTTGTTTTTCTTCCATTGTTATCTCGCAACTTCGACCACCAATTGAGTTCAATTTTTTCACAGGTTTGTTATGTTGTTCATATGTTGAGATACACCAAGTGAGAAGACTGGTCTGTGACAATCACAGAAGGTGTTCAGTGTTTTTAAAGGCACTTGACACTACTGGTAATAACTCAAAATAATTGTTAAGAGCAATGGATAGATGTTGATAGTATACAAAACATTGTGAGAAACGGCTCCCTCTGAAGTAACGCAGTTTTTGAGAAAGAAGTAGTTCTTCACTAAAACATTTTGCATATGTTAAAATACACCAAGTGAGAAGACTTATCTTTGACAATTACCAAAAGTGCCCAGTGTCTTTAAGTGGCAAGAACCGACTAGTGTAGATAAGACATAAGGGATATGTATATATATCCCTATTGTATAAGTGGTTTTGTCTACCTTTTTAAAGTCTATAATTATACTTTGCATCATTTTTGTCATGTTTGCTAATGACTCTTTAATTGAATTGCTGTAAATATACACACAACTTGAAATAGTTGTCAGGGAGGTCACAACTATGGCCCTTTTCGAAACCACGGGTTCGGCTTGGGCTCAGGGTAGGATGCGATGTTTGCGGCTATTTACTGAATACGTACATTTGCATAAACTGACAAAGCCTGGGCCGAAACCGTACATTAGGAAAAGGGTTACATTCCCCTCCAGACTAATTTCTGGTGACAAAATTACCAACATTTATACAATCATTTTCCCCTTTAGATGAGGGTAGATTTTTCGATAAGTCCTTTACCTTTTATCCCAACTCCTGTCAAAACACATACTCTTTCCCAAGCGAGATTTAACTCCATGTTTTTTCCCCGCGTAATAGTTTATTTAGCATGTTCAGTTGAATTGGAAGCTTCCCATGTTGTACAAAAAGTAGACTACTTTTTTTTACAACATGGGAAGCTTCCAATTCAACTGAACATGATAAGCTTCCCATGTTGTAAAAAAAGTAGTCTACTTTTTTTACAACATGGGAAGCTTCCAAATCAACTGAACATGATAAATAAACTGTGGCATTTAGTTGCGAGATCTCTACCCTCTCTCTGGCATATACTTCATTTCAAGTCTGAAATCGCTGTTATTCTGCATCAGCTTTGCAAAATGCAAAATGCCTGCCGTAGACTGGCTATCACACACACCCTACCGCGTTATCAGACTTGACCCCGATGCGCTTATGGGACAGTAAATTATTCATTACTGGATTTGCCAGAGAGATGACCGATCAGGATACTACACAAACCCTGTTGGCAATTAAACGTGTTTGTAATAATACCATACCAACACGTCACCATTTTTTTTGTTAAACATTTTGATGTTGGTCTTAATAGTGCTTGGTAGTTTTGGTAGTTCAAGTTTATAGCGTTTTGTTAATGAGATCTTCAAATTATTAAAAAATACATCACAAATCAACTGAAAAGACACCACTTTTTGTTATTACGCCGTCAAGTATCTCTCCACCAAGTATTTAGTTTTATTTTAGATTTTAAATTTAAAAAACAAAAAAGGCCTAGATGATTCTTTTCTTGAATTCGGAATACCAGGAAATGGCAGAATATAATTTGATTTGCACCGATTTATTATATTATGTATGACTCCCTAATTTGTGATCGACGGTTAATCCACAAAGAGGGCGCTATTTCTTCAGGCAATGTGTTCAGGTAGACAAACAATAAGATCACCGACTTGAAATCAAGTCTATCACGGGCATGAAACAGTTACATTCAATGTTTAGTGATGGCGTACACTCTAAACGGGTCAAGGTCAAAATTGACACAGATCCAGAGTCACAGGGAGCCTAACAACTTCTTGGTCAGACTGACATGGAAACTGAAAGAAGAAAAAAAATAGGGATCCATAGCTCGGATTCTGCGTGAGCAGTTTGACCCACTTCTGGTCACTTGGACGCAGACTTTGGATCAAACTGACCCAGAAATTGGTCAAGCTCATTTGATCCGGTGCTTGGTCAACTCAGACTTGCCTTGTTTTTCTATTTCCTTCTGGGGGGTTTTCTAAAGAGTTTACTATTTAAATAACCTACAACTGCATTCCCCCAAAAATCCATTTTTAAGAACATTAGAGCAGTGTAGGCATGTTTTACTTCCCTTGACACTTTAAGGTAAATAAATAAACAGTTTTTTTTCTACATTCATTGGTTCCTAAAACAAAGAAAACATCTATTTGATAGTAGTGGTAAGCTCTATCAAACTACACGTTTACAACATAACAGTAGTATTTACACACCTTTCCCATAATAATAATAATAATATTAATATATGTTTTAGTAGATATGACAAAACTCAAAAAATAAACAAACATTTGATTTACTCCCGATTCTGCTACAGTCAAGATCAATTCAAAATAATTGCTTTAATCCATTTGCGGCAGTGATTGGTGAATATAGCAGCCGATTTCATTAAACCGCTAGGATTAATCTTATTTCGATTTTTGGACGAGTAACTTGTCCTCAGATTAATCCTAAGTTAGGAAGAGTTTGGTGAAATCGACGGCAGGATATCTCCATTTTCCATACCATGACGTCATCAGTGCATCGTGATCTTTTCCAAGGCTGACGTCACCGTGGTGATGTGGGCCTTCAAATCTCGCACGGTGTCTCGCACATTATCGAGGGTGTCGAGAGGTACTATTGTCTGTTTGAAAGGGTCGTAGCGGACTTCGAAATGCCTCGTCATAGAGTTTGCAAAGGATCTGTAATAAAAAGTTAGTACAGAAGATTGTATTTAAATTAAGAATGCTGAAGCTGCACAGGGAACCAAGTTCAGTTGAACTGAGTTAAAATAATCATCGAATCAAGGCACTGGACACTATTGGTAATTACTCAGAAAAATTGTTAGCAAAACAACTTACAATGGAGAGCTGTTGATAGTTTACAACATTGTGAGAAACAGCTCTCTCTGAAGTAACGTAGTTTTTGAGAAAGAGGTAATTTATCAGTGAAATAACAAAAAACTTCAGGCGTGAAGCATTTTATTAGGCACCTGAAAGCACACAAATAGCACACAAGTGCGACAAGGTTGTTTTTTCTTTCATTATTCTCCTGCAACTTCGATGACCAACTGAGTCCAAATTTTCACAGAATTTTTATTTTATGCATGTGTCGGGTTACACCTAGTGAGAATACTGGGCCAAATTTCATGGCTCTGCTTACAGTAAGCACAGAATCGGCGCTTACTACGGAAGCGAGAATTCTGTGTTTACGGCAAGCGTATTTCACGGGTAAGCGGTGAATTTTGGCTTGTGCGCGTGCGACTCCACGTTACTAGGCATTCTACGCTTACAAGGTAGCGCAGAAATTCGGAGCATGTCAAGCGGGGAATCATGATCGTAATCGCAGAATTCGGCGGTAAGCAGAGCCATTCAATTGGGCCCAGGTCTTTGAAAATTACCAAAGGTGTCCAATGTCTTTGAACTGAGAATGCAGAAGCCAAACTTATTTTCCACAGCAGCAACTGAGAGACTTACGACATGAAAACCAGCAGTTTTCTTTGGTCGCGCAGTTGCCCTCGGCTGAATTCCCCAAAGAGTTAAGACTAGCCTTATCTCGAGTTAGGACGAGTTACTCAGCCTTAAGCTTTTAATAACTCCTGGGACTATTCCCAAGTTATTACTTTGTTTGTTAAATCGACCCTTCGACGCCATTTTTGGCCCATTTGTAGCTCATCATCCCATATGCAGTCATCACCAATGTTTTTATCTCACCTTAACTTCTGTTTAGTGTCCTCAAAACTTTCCGACACGAAGTACACCGATTGATAGTTCTTGTCTTGGTATTCTTGAATGGCTACCTTGGCCGGTTGAAATGGACGATGCTCCGGTTGATCCGACAAAGCGTACTTTATAGAACGAAATAAAACAGTGGGTAACTAAAGGCCTTGGACACTATTGGTAATAGACCTTATGCACATGACGTCATTTCAGTACGGCGCCCCCGCATTGAGGTCAAAAGGAGGTTGTTCATTGGCCAATCTATGTGCGTTTCGATTGTTTCGTCACCGTTTGACCTCAAAGATGGCGGCTGGATGACGTCAATGCATAAGGTCTATTACTCAAAATAATTCTTGGCATACAAACTTACTTGGTATAACAAGCAATGAAAAGCTGTTGGTTAGTACAAAACATTGTGAGAAACGGCTCCCTCTGAAGTAACATAGTTTTTGAGAAAGAGGTAATTTCTTACTCAAAATATTAAAAAGACTTCTAGTCAGGATTGACTTACCATTAATTCACCAGGAGCCGACAGAAGACCAGCGCCGTAGGCCCGGACCTGTTCCCCCTCTCTGCATAGTCCAAACTCCACGGTAAACCAGTAAAGCTGTTGGACAAATCATAATGCGGTAAAAATCACTGGCACAGACCACTAGCTCGTTGTAGCGCCCTCAATTTGACATTTTGTGAAATAATTTACCCTCTGCAAACTACACCCAAAAATAATGACATCCAAAAGTTACTAAAAATTGAGCAGCCTTTGGCCCTTTTTGTCAATTGAAATAATCATTCAGTTAAGGACAGTTACGTTCTTTACTTACCGTTGCAAGTTTTGTTATGTCGTCATCTGACACTCCCAGCGAGGCCAATCCAATCTCCTATAAATCAATTAATTAATTAAGGCTAAATAAAGTGGTATGGCGGAGACAATAATGACAGTGAATGGTTTCCTTTGTATAGCAGAGTAAAATGCAACACAAAATGTTTCAATTTCTACTCAAAAACCAAGATTGCTACTCAATATCAGCATTCAGTTTGGACAGAATAAGTTCAGTCTAAAATTCTTCCTATGCAAAATTGCTGAATACGAAATCGTTCCCTGAATAATCCAGAAAATATCTTCTCGTCTTGTGTGCATTCAAAGTCCCTTTTTCAAATTTTTGATGTTTTGGAGGCTCCATGTTTAAAATAATGACAATTTAACATTCTTTATATAACGAAACACGACCGCATTCAAATTGACTTCTACATCTACGTATACGGCTGTTGATAAGGGTCTCATTGATGGTAGTCTTTTTATTTTTTATTTTTTTATTATTTTTTTATATGCAAGTTCACCCCAAACAAGGCTTAAAGCCACTCTGGGTAATGGGGCTACAAGCAGAAAATGATTAAACATGAAAATTATCTCAGGAGAGCTAGAGAAAGGAATTAATGTTCCTCTTGATGTGCAATTATTGTTTTATCTAATTTGTCACTGGCACTAGCCAGTTTGCCCTTTTAATGTATAACAAACAAATTGTAATTCTTAATGTGTTTTTGTAATCTTTAAACATTTCTATTTTTTATGAATCTCTGTATTTCAAACTCAATTCAGCTTGTAGCTGCGATGTTTGAATGTGTTTTAATAAACCAATAATAATAATGAAAACAGTCCAGATTGTTGGATGGAGGGAAACATCCAACAGGCAAAGAGTTCCAAAGAGACGCAGTACGTGGAATAAAGCTGTTGGGATGACTCTCTGGTCTACGTATCTCAACAAATCAAGAGTGTATGGATGAGATTAAGCAGAAAGTCTGGTTTCACGCTCAAACACCCTAATAGGAGGAACTGGGTCGGATACACTGGTGGCTCATTTACCATGGAAACATCTGTAGAAAAGACAGATTTTCAACGTTGATGAAGAGAAAATCCATCCGTAGCTTATTATTGTTCAACAAGAATTGGTTAAAGGAAACAAAACCTACCTGAGAAAATTGTGCAAATTCTGAGTTTGCCAGCATCGGTATATGCCCGAGTAGTTCGTGGCAACAATCTCTGAAATTCAATAGAAAAATCCTATGCATTATGCAATTATTACTCTAAACATATTTCTGCGCAAAAAAAAACAAATGTTCCAGCTACAAATGTTCCACAAACAGTGCCCTAGCCCCACTGAGGTAAAACAAAAGATCAATCACTGACTGATGGTCGTCAGCAGTTCGCAATCATAGGCCCTTTTCGAAACCACGGATTCGGCTTTGGATTCGGCTTCAGGCTCCGTCCTCTCGTCTGAAGCCCTGAGCGCGTACGCAAAGCACAAGCAATATCGCCAAAACAACCGTGGGGCCAAGCTAACCTGAGCAGAATCTGGAGCCGAAGTCGTGGATTCCAAAAGGGCCATAATTTACGATTATTCAATGTTACAGAAATCACATGTAATTCAAATTGAAAAATACAAGTTATAATAGTCAACATCAATGAATAGTGAACTTACGGCTCAGGTGTGTGCATTGGTGATGAGGAATGGCGTATATATTGTGTTGTCTGAAACACACGGAAGGCAAGGCTGGCCAAGAAATCTCTAGCAGTCAATAGACCAGCAACAGGTCGAAGCTGAAAGCCAGTCTTAGCTAAAATATCACAAAATCAAAAACTTCAGTATTTTTGAATATTTTAAAATGTGGAAGGCAATAATTACAAACGACTATATGAGTGTGGTTTAAAGGCATTGCAGCCGAATTCACGAAACGCTAGGAATAATCGTTTATCGAATTAGGACTATTAGTATAAACTCGTCATAACTTAGGATGGGTTCAATGCGTCCTAAAGTCTATGATGACATAACTTAACGCGTTATAAGTCCTAAGATCAAGTTTAAGTTGGGGAGCGTTTGGTGAAATGGACGGCTGGACACGTTTGGTAATGGTCAAAGACCAGAATTCCCAGCTGGTTTATGCCGACATAATGCATAAAATAACAAATCTGTGAACATTTTAACTCAATTGTTCATCGAAGTTGCAAGAAAGAGAATAATGAAAGAAACACAATATTGTTGCATTAATGTGTGTGCTTTCATATCAAAAGGTTTACACGCCAAACGTTTTTTATGGTTTGAGTGAGGAATTACCTCTTTCTCAAAAACTACGTTAATTCAGAGGGAGCCGTTTCTCGCAATGTTTTAACTATCAACAGCTCTCCATTGCTCCTTACCAAGTAAGTTTCTTATGCTAATATTTATTTTGAGTTGTTACCAAAAGTGTCCGGTGCCTTTAACCAATGTGTTTTGAGGACTCATGTATAGTCCAATAAGTCCCCATAGCGGGTGATTTGCAACACTCCGCACCACAAAGACTTTCTCGTGCCTCTCAAAACACACGATAATTCTTTGCAACAAGGCTGACTTTTTTTTTCTGTTACTATTTGCATGCAACTTCGCGACCAATAGAAATTGTCACATGTTTGTTATTCTATGCATATGTTGGGATACACCAAATAGGATAATGCTTTGACGATTACCCAAAGATACCCTGCCTTGAATACCAAACTACATAATGGAATCTGATGAACACATATCCCCCAGTACAGCTTGGGTGAAACTCTTTTGATCAAGCAAATATCAATAATTGCATTGCCCAAGAACATTACAACGCAAATCGGCTGCAAGGCATTCTTCTTAACCACAGATATGCAGCCAGTTTATTATGAATCAAGGCTAAATAATTCGTTCAAGTAACTGAAAATTAAAAAAGTGCATACAATGACCTCTGTAAATGAACTGTACAAAATGTTAATGTCGAAAGTGCATTCCAGTTGTTACTTCGCTGACATAAAACACAAGCGTAAAACAAGCACGTAGAACCAACTTTTAAATTTTATTATATTGCTGTAATTGCCAATTTTATTTCAGTTTCCATTTTTACCTGCTGGTAGTTCCCTGAGTAGTTGCTTTGAATAATTTGCTTTCGCACATGTAGCTTTTAATTACTCTTGTGTACTACTTGTTTATTGTCCTTTTAATACATTTTGTAGTTATTTGTATTTTGTAGTTTGTAGCTTTGTACAGTGCCCTAATGTCTCCACTTTATGCAATTTAAAAACGGTTATTGTTTACACTATCAATTAGCATAATTACTGTTACCCTGACGATGACTAGAGCAAGCAAGTCGAAACGTTGAGACCAATTCAGAACTGACTCCGCGGCAGTACAGTTAACGATCCTATAAGCTAAAGTAGTAGTCCAAGTCTATTTTCTATACCATCCGCCCTGGTAATAGTTGAAAAGCAGGACATTCCTTTTCAGAACTGAGAAGTATCCCGAACCCTCGAACATCTACTCCGCGGTAGTATAATAAAGCAAGACAGTTCTCTAAGAACAAACTCTACCTGGCTGGTAGATACACACATGGTGTTACCGCAAACCAAATATAAATTGATACCTCACCATGCAACGGCTCAAACCATTATACATGTACTGCTAATCTTCTCTGAACATTCAGCCATCTACTAGGGTTTTGAAATAAGTTACACCGCCGGAGATTCTCTCCCCATAAATATGGGAAATTAACGTGGACTGGAGGATGATTCAAAAGAGGGCGCTATCAGAAGTAGTTTGTATGCATAAGTTTAACACAAAGTGGAGGTTTACGGTTTAATTAATTATTCATTGTTTCTTGATAAGTTTTTTTTTTAATGTTTTGTCCTCTATTTTTGGTTTGTATGTTCGTGAGTTGTTGTGAGTGCATATTATGTATGAAATGAATATAAAGTGCTTGCACTTATAAAAAGAAGAAAAAAAAAAAAAAATTAGTTTGTACACACTTTACCATAATGGGGGACACAATCTCTTGCCACACCAGCACGCGGGTGTGGTGCATTCATTAACACAGCAAAACAAAGTCCACTGCTGAGTTGTGCCACCCACACACAGCCTATTGCTGTTGGATGGTTGCTCAACTTGCAGGAAAATGTAGCGATGAGCAGAAGGGTGTGGTTCAAGATCTAAACAATAGTTCTTATAGTATAAACAGAAACGTACCTTTAAGGAAGTTAGAGACATCTTCAAGTTGTGGAATAAAATCAGGACTGAGAAGAAAAGATACAACAGGTATACAGGTGATATACAGGTTTAAACCATGATGTCTTAGAAAATCATTTTCAATGTGGAATCGCACCTTGTAAACCATTATAAGGTGATACATAATTGGGTCTCAGAATTCATCACTTCAATAACATATCTTTCTGAAAGTTTGTTTATACTCAGTTCCTTGTTGGTAGATGAGTGCGGTATGGCGAGTTTGTGCTGTTTTCAGAGCAGTCACAAATTGACAAGAATGATCCACAATAGCATTATGAAGAAACTTAACATCATTCTTCCTTGACTTAATTTGCAAAAATCATGATTGGGTTATGACATTTGTCTTGTTTGTTTGACAGAACAGCGAAAGCACGTGTCTCTGGTTGGTATTCCTCACCTGTACAGACCAACATTCTCTAATTCGCTAAATGCTGTCACGTGCTCCTTACAGGCATGCGTAGTAAACAGCTGTTGAAGTTGGCGGTACACGTAACCCCTGTGGCAAAAAGGTGCACAAAGTTATGACGTCACTGAATCAAAGCACCAACTTTTACAACAAACTCATTAACTGCAGGAAGATTACACATTATTGACTGTGTGAGCGGGCCAACGCAAGAATTCTAAACCAAAAATTGTATCTTTGTGATTTTTTTTTTAAACATTGATCCGAGTTCCCCCCGAGTAAGGAAAAACCGGGCTGGTACGTGAAATTGCAGACTGTCTGTGCCGCAGTTCAAACATACCCGTGTTTGTCTACTAACGAAGATACGGGTTCGACGCTGGGCAATTTCCGATCAGCGTATGTCGTGCATGATCAAAGATACTACAGGCATATCCTGGCCTATTATTAAGATGTTTTTGGGGGAGGTAATAATGTCACAAAACAAAAATCACCATTAATCACAAAGCATGATGAACATTTTGCTTCAGGAATCATCAGCTTGTATAACCTTTTAGGATAAGAATTTTCTGGGTGTTATTATGTGGGTTCTTGATATTCATAATAATTGTTGACATCACACTATGAATAATCTATACACAAAACTAGACTTACCACTCTTCATTAACAAACTCCAAACAAATATTTAACACACGGCAACGAAAAGAGAACGTGTGTTACATCTCAACTTTACTTTAAGCGTGTAATATAAAAATGATGACTTTGTAAATAATGTACATCAGTGTCTTAGATAATAACATACATCAGTGGCTCATATAATTGTATTGTAATGCGTTTTATTTTATTTTATTCCGAAACAGGAACAAACCTTAAAGGCAGTGGACACTATTGGTAACTACTCAAAATAATTATTAGCATAAAACCTTTCTTGGTGACGAGTAATGGGGAGAGGTTGATGGTATAAAACATTGTGAGAAACGGCTCCCTCTGAAGTGCCATAGTTTTCGAGAAAGAAGTAATTTTCCACAAGTTTGATTTCGAGACCTCAGATTTAGAACTTGAGGTCTCGAAATCACCCATCTAAACGCAAACAACTTCGTGTGACAAGGGTGTTTTTTTCTTTCAATATTATTATCTTGCAAGTTTGATGACCGATTGAGCTCAAATTTTCACAGGTTTGTTATTTTATGCATATGTTGAGATACACAAACTGTAAAGGCTAGACTTTGACAATTACCAATAGTGTCCACTGCCTTTAACCCTGGGGAGGGTAACATCAGTAAAATAACAATAATATAAAGTGAAGAAGTCGTGTGAAAATAACATTATTAGTGGCTTAGATAACAACAAATCTTAATTGAGCGTCTACTTATTAATAATTTGGCTGCCAACATTTCTCTTTGGGTTATTGTAATGACATCATTACAGTCAGACGTTGTTTCTTGTCTAATTCACACTCGCCCACACACGCATATCTTCACAATTTCCTAATAATAATTTATTGCTTGTTTCTTTGAGAAATCACAAAACAAAACAAAGGTCATTCTCCATTAGATCGATACTTAATTGTCTAATACACACTGCCACGTCCTGGCCATTGACGCGTTGCTCATTGTTGATCTTTAATTAACAAATTAAGTCTTGATTAATATTACGTCACCTCGACGTATACACAACCAAGTTGCGACCGTCAGTCATTACAGTAGCGTATTATTGTTTATATGGTTATTACGGCAGCCGGTATTCTTTTGTTCCGATGGATACAATGTAATTGCGGTTTTATTGTTTGCTTTGTGGGTATCTGGTTAGTATTCAACTAGTGTATTTTCACGGAGTGATTTTCACCGACCGGATTCTGGACCAATCTGTAACATTATGTGCGATCTGCTGTAAATGTGTGGGTACCTTTTGTACGACACATAACACAAACGTCAATAGATTTACATTTAGTTATATGGTTTCTAGATAAAGGTGGTAGAAAGCTTCCCGTAAAGACATTGGACACTATTGGTAATTGTCAAAGACCAGTCTTCTCACTTGGTGTATCTCAACATATGCATAAAATAACAAACCTGTGAAAATTTGAGCTCAATCGGTCGTCGGAGTTGAGAGATAAGATTGAAAGAAAAAAAGACACCCTTGTCACACGAAGTTGTGTGCATTTAGATGGTTGATTTCGAGACCTCAAAATTCTAAATCTGAGGTCTCGAAATCAAATTCGTGGAAAATTACTTCTTTCTGTCACCCTGTGAGTGAGCCGTTTCTCACAATGTTTTATACCATCAACCTCTTCCCATTACTCGTCACCAAGTAAGGTTTTATGCTAATAATTATTTTGAGTAGTTACCAATAGTGTCCACTATAGTGTCCAAATATTATATACTAGGGTGCTGTAGTTTTTGAGAAATCAGTTATAAAAAAAATGATTGCATGCACGGCGGATTTACGGGACTCTCCTGACAACGTTTCTCTGTGATTTTAACAAGTTTGTTTTCCTCAAACAAAATTGACGACTAATGAGGCTAAAACTTGTACAGGTAAATTATCTTCATCAAAGTGAGTAGGGATTCATGTCATGACCAAAAACTTGATCTTTACAAAAGGTAACAAAAACCTTTTAAAAAAAATTGTATTGAGTGAATCCCCATCTCGAATCGGTGTATAAATCATGGATGATCATTACCAATGTCAGGATTTTAAAAACGAAACATGAAGAGCAAAAGACCATTGTGTCATCAGTAATTAATCAAATACAAAATATTCAAACAATACAGTTTAAATATCAACAATGTGCTCACTGACAATAGATTTATAATATAATATAATATACATAATATTCGGACATTTCTATTCTAATCTACCATTGTTCCCTGTATCCTCAAAATCCTACTCAAAATTGAGAAGAGTTAGCGGTAGTCTGTAATTGAAAACAATTATTGTTATCATTCTGAATTTATATCAATGTAAACCACATTAGGGAATTTAGTGTAGAAGTGGGTTCTTGGGGTAATTTACGTGGGATTTGAAAGTTCAACTTCTCGAAGATTTGACTCATTATTAGTTGTATCTGCTGTGAAGAGTCGTCTAGTAGTCAAGACTGCAAAAGTAGACTTGTCTCATTGGCATGAAACCACTTTAAGTTCAGAAAAGTGCCTTCGGCAGTGAAACGAAATGAGAATTATATGCCTACAAATAAGATGGTACTGAAGCCCCAAAAGGGAAATTCCAAAAAAAAGATTTTTTTTAAATGTCGTGCGCACGAGATGATTTAAAACAATTTTTTTTAATGATCCCTTTAGGGGCTCCGTATATAGACGTTCTTGGCTGAAATTAAAAGTGCATTGTTGTTGCTTCTAGTTATATTATTACGCCATAGGTTCTTCAATGTCATACACTGAATCAACCATACGGCCGTCTACGAAACAAAACCATTGAAGGAGGAGAGAAGGTTGTACCTTGTTAATGCGTCTTATGAATGGGGCCAAGTATTCTATCGTTTGGTCATAATGCTTCTTCCTGCTAAGCCATTTAATTACAGAGATGGCAATCTATTATGTACTTTCATAAGATCTGTTTAACCACAACAACATCAAACCCAAGGAAATAGTAGGTTGGGCAAAATCCAAAACGAATATTTTCTCTATCCCCGATGAAAATTTTACCTTTATCAAATCCTTTGCATTACCCGCGGCTAACAAAAAAGGATTCGAACTGCATGCAGCGGCGATCTCGACGGTCTGGTGGGTAAGACACTGCTCTAGAATTGCAAAGGTCGTGGGTTCGAATCCCACCCGAGTAACATGCCAGTGATTTGTTCACAGAACACGGGA